>NW_009630432.1:0-32597 GCF_000690535.1 Cariama cristata
CCCCATCCCTGGAAACATTCAAGGCCAGGATGGACGGGACTCCGAGCAACCTGATCGAGTTGAAGATGTCCCTGCTCATTGCAGAGGAGTTTGGACTAGATGACCTTTAAAGGTCCCTTCCAACCCAAACTATTCTATGATTCTATGATTGGTATTTCTAGGCTTTAAAAGAAAACATGAAACACAGAAGCAATTTGCCGTGTTCAATTGGGTTTTAAATAATGGAGGTGTCAACTGGAGTTATAGAAGCGAACAAGATTTCAGATCCCACAGACTATCAAAAGGAGCCCATTAGGTTCAGACGTCTTAAAATCTAATTATAACCCAAGAGTGTAAAAGTGACAAAGCATAAATTTTCAGAGGTAGTGTGTGACCAAAAATTATTATTGTCTACCTTTGCCCTTTATTAAATGCTGCACTGTGACAGGTCTTTAATCTCCAGCTTCCTATTACGCAGAGCTGAACAGCCCGGCCTCGGCCCCCAGCTCGGAGAAGCAGAGCCCCATGGCCCAGCAGCACAGCCCCATGGCCCAGCAGAGTCCCCTGGCCCAGCAGAGCCCTGTTGCCCAGCACAGCCCCGTCGCCCAGCCGCCGCCTCCGCAGCCCCTCCAGCTGCAGGGACACGAAAACAGGTAAGAGCAGTTCCTCTAGCCTCTGCCTCCTATAAGGGCCACAGGACACCCTTGTGCTGGGCTTCACGCTCTTTCTAGTGGCTGTGAGCCATCACTTGTAGGGCTCTGACAAGCCATGGTCCTGTGGTTGTGCTTACAGAGCATGAATTGTGCACGCCGGGATGATCTGTAATTCCTGTTCAGGTACAAAACATGCTATTATAAACAAGGGTCTAACCAGCCTTCCTCAAACATCCATCGGGATTGTATGTTTGCCAAGCAACTAAACACTGAAGTATTCCTTGCTAATAATTTCATTGCTAACCTACTACTTTCTTATATCACCACAACTTACAAAATATGGATATATCGGTATCTGAACCTGAGGTTGCCTTTTTTTTCATTATCTTATGTATCTTTTTTTTTTTCTATTAAAGTTCTGCAGTCAGGAAGATATTTTTATAACAGGTTTTATCTGTGGTGTATCATTTTCCAGCCAATTTCTCCGGTGTAATTTATGCATATGCATTGACAAATTTATCTGTGATGGAAATTAAATGGTAAGGGGATAGAAATTTTGTGGCCAGCTGTATTAAAAGCTGTATATATAAAAAACATGCCCAGACTGTGGGATGATACAACTTTCTGTGATCTCCAATCAACACTATTTAATCTTTGGATTAATTTTTGGCATGTAAAATGAGGCTGATTACACTCACTGTCTTTATGCTAATCTTCAGTAACCAACATACCTCATCAAGACCCTCTTCCCCAAATAGCAGATGCTGGTTACAGGACTGTAACTTTTTGCTTCTGGAGATACTTGAGTTCAGCTGCGATTTAGACGCTGTACCCTCTAATTCTCCTTGCTTGACAGATGCAGCACTTTCACTTGCCCAAAATTATTTTCTCTCAATTATTCACTTGGCAAATTTCTTTACCTTATACTTCATTGAGTACTTTTTCCAAAAGTGATCACCTCCTAGAAGACATATGTTTCTGACAAAATCCAATGCAAAGCTTTCACAAAAGTCTCTCTGCACAGTTGTAAGTCAGTATTAAATCTCTATTGAATAGGGAATTTTCAGAGGGGTCTAGTAAACTATATTAATTCAAGTTACAAAAATAAATTCTGTAATAGTTTTACTGAAAAGTGTAAGCTATGATTGGTCATGTCACCATTTACATATTCAGCAAAAATTACAGTGCCTCCAACTGAAAATAAAAGCATCATCTTCTGGGATACAGCTGTGGTTGTATTGGAAACCTGCCTAAGGATGACTCTTATTCCGGAAATGTCCATATAGTATCATTTTTCACCAGATTTAGTGTCAGATTATAGCTTGTTTATATAGCCAAGTACATTGTTTCTGTATCAAAATCAAAATGCTGTAAGATATTTAAAACTCTTAAGAATACTAACTAGTGGTTTTGCTTGCAATATTAATAAGGCTTAGGATCACAGTAAGCCTATTTGATCTCTATCTTCTTTTTACAGGATCATGATACTGAGTAAAACAGTACGAGAATTCCATGTATACATGCAGGTCTTATTATATATGCTATATACAGATTTTAAAAGAACAGGTGGCAGCAGGCTATTTTTGTCTTCTCAGGAAGGTCAAAGGGTAGTAGTTCTGATATTTCTGTGTCTGGTTAGACGTTCAGCTTATTAAACCTTGTGCGTAGGAAGATTTTCCATAATGTTAATGTAACCATACTAATAAAGTAATGAAGTTTTGAAATATTTCTGAAAGATTTTGAAATGTTTAGATTATATTTTCATACATAAATTAATGTGATCAAAAACTATGCTCTCATTTTTTCAGAATGTAATTCTTTTTAATCAGTAAGTACATTTCAAAATCCTTCTCACAGTCTACATGTGTCCATGTATCTGCATGTGTACATGTACATACATGGTCACTTGGTCGACTGAAAACTTCCAGACAATTACTAAAGCAGAGTTTGAAATGCACATTTCCTGTACAGGAAAAAAAAAAAACATTTCCTTTGGCAGCTACAGGGGAGTGTAAAAACATGTCCCATGTGAAAATTTTTGTTAAATCTAACTGAAATCACTATTACAGAATAACCTTGCTGAAAACATTTGGGACTTCCTTTGTGCCCATTCAGCATGTTACATGGCTGAGGTACGGAGGTTTGCAGTAAGAAATATTCCTTACTTTACCCTGAATTGTGAAATGCCATTAGGCACTGATTTCCATCTGGTAAGGAAGCCACTCATTCGCATCTGAGTAAATTAATTAGCTACTCTCTGTACTACAGAAAGTCACATTTTCTTTGAAATGTTAGGACTCATCTTCCTGTAACCAGTTACCAATTAAAGCAATATTTTACTTGTTAGTAATTCCTCATTAACCAAATTTGTTTTTCTTTCACCCTGTGTTACTTCTGTGTGTAAGTACTGATATGACCTGCTACGGACTTGTAGCCAGATAGTATTGTAGGGAGAGTGTAATAATAATAATAATGCATACTATATTAACAGATGTTGTATCAAAGAATATCTTTCATTAAAAAAAACAGCTAGTACAAAGAATATATCCTTTTTTAACCTTAAGACAATCACAATAATAATAACTCACATCAATGAAACAGGGGGGCTGTAAGTGTCTGCACTGATGTTTCTATAGAAATCTTAATTCTGGGAAAAAGCACTTCGTAAACTCAGTGCATTATTTTATTGGGAGTATTGTGGGTGTTTTCACATGCAGTTTCATCTTCCAAGTAAGCAATATAAATAGGAATCAAGATGCTTTTCCTGTTCCTGTCCCTTTGAACCTATTCCTGATCTCACTGATATGAGCTGAAAAATTGCAGAGGATGACCTGAGGGAAAATTGCTTATGTCCATGTTTCAAAAGCGCTCACTGTTTCTGGATGCCTCACTGTTTACCCTCAAAAGTTTTGCTTCTCCATGAAAATTTGTTTTATGCAATTTTGCAATCAGGCAGTTTGCTTTCACTCCTCAATATTACATGTAATGCATATACTTAATGTTTTGCCACTTTCTGAAACGAAGTCATTTCTCAGTTATAGATCAGAAGTAAAAGCCAGACAGGACGTGAAACCTGATATCCGGCAACCTCCATTTACAGACTACAGGCAGTCCTCAACGGACTACCGACAGCCTCCGCTGGACTACAGGCATCCTCCGGTGATGGATTACCAGCAGCCACCACCTCTTGACTACAGGCAACCACCCTTGATAGATTACAGGCAGCATTCACCCGACACCAGGCAGTACCCTCTGTCAGAGTACAGGCAGCCTCAGGTACAAACTGAAATACTTTGAGCACTCCTGAACAGAAAGCATTAGGGTCTGTAGGGAGAGATCAGGTATATTGGTAAAAAAGATGACATTAGAGGAGAAAAAGGTGCCTTTATTGTGTTTACTCTGAGTTACTATCTCTCTGTAGAGGAAATTACTTCAAAACCATGAATATTAGTGAAGATCTATGTGATCTGTCAAATAACACTATATTTATAATTGTGTCACTATAATGTTAAATAAATGCTATTTTTAAGGCACTGAAGAGTTAAAAGGAAAGTTCTAAAATAAGCTGCCTTTGCAGCAGCAGAGGATTTTTTTTGTTCCTAGGAACATAATAAAGTCATCAAAGAGTCATCACAGAAAGGGTGAAACTCAGATCTCCTACTTCCCACCTCCTCCTCGAGGCACATGTTTTAACCAAAATGATGAGAGTTCCTATACTCTGTGACTCCGTGTAGTCCAGCCTGCTGGTCATGTTAAGATCTCCTGGGAATTTAGGAGGTGTTTCTCCTGTTAATTTTTGGTTGTGATGATGCTTATACAGGAACTGCCTGCTACCTCACTTGCCAAATCAGCACTTCTGCATAGACATAAACACTTATACTCAGGTGCCATGAAAGTATTGAGGCTGAATATGGAAACCACCTATGGAGCTTTTGGTACCAGGCAACTGCTGGAAGATGCCCATTCAGGGTGGTTTAGACTTAGGCATTTACATTTTGCTGAAGTCTCTTTTCACAAATGACCAAAGCCTGTCAGTGCAGAAGTACACTTTGACAGTCCCTTTGCTTATCAATTGGATAGATGCACTTTTGAAGACATGCATTTCAAAGTTTTCTTGAATGTATATCATGACATGTGTATGGTTAATTGTCTTTCATTTTGTATTTATCTATACAGGACTTTGATTATTTCACCGTTGATTTGGAGAAAGGAGCCAAAGGTTTTGGGTTTAGCATTCGAGGAGGAAGGGAGTACAAAATGGATTTGTATGTGTTGAGGTTAGCAGAAGATGGACCAGCAATAAGAAATGGAAGGATGAGGGTAAGTAAAATGCACTGTAACAATTTTTTTCAACATTTACAGATATGTTTGGTGATGAGGTCAAATAAAAAACATTTTTTTCATCTCTGATTGGGTTTTAAAGAACCAATGCCAAATACCTCTTATAATATAAACTTGTTCTGTATGACTTCAAAATGTTGGTTGAAACATATAGTAGGTCTGCATAGTTTCTTTGTGGAACAAATGTATTACTTGTTGATAATAGCTTTTACTGTGTTATACATTTTTCTCTTTATTCTTTCACTCATATCTAAGCAATTTAAAAATCTCTGACAAAAAGGTTGATATTTCTTTGGTAATAATGTCAGCATAATTGATAGTTATGTCTTTAATCACAAAAGCAAAGTGATAGCTATACGACACTTATTGGATAACTATGAAACCTAAGACCTGGTCTGTGTTATTTTACAACTTTAATCAAGTTGCCTTTATAGTGTTTGCTAAGTTTGTTTATTGAGTTTATTCAATCTTCTTTGTAGGGATCGGTTTTCACTATTTGTCTGCATAGCTCTTAGTGCATTTGAGGTCTTGTATTGATAGAAATCACAATAACACTGCATCCAAATACTAAATCTAAAAGCATTCACTTACGAAATTCTACAATAACAAAAGTACATTTTTGGTAGGAAAAATAACTTAACCAGAAATATATGGTTTTAATCTGTCCAGTTGTGCTAAAGAGGAGGTATTAACTCATCGAGGGTTGCTGATACTTTGCAGAATGGTGAGTACACAAAAAGAAGGAAAGAACATTGGTGAAAGAGACTACCAAGAGTCAACGTAAAAGAATTATATATCTAATTAGTGCAGCCTTGTTGAACCAATATTCAGTTATAAAGATGGACAATGAAAATTGTGTTCTGCACAGTAGTAATAGCATATTTTACAAATGTCATGGCTGTTACACAGATTCTGTTTCACAATTGTAACAATTTCATCAAGTTTAAATTCATACTGAAAAAGTGTTGTCACAGTCTAAATATACAATCAGAGACTTTCTGTGTATAACTCAGGAGTTTTAGCATGCTTCACGTCACTCTTAACTTGCCCACTCTGTAGAACTGTACAATTCAGTTAGTCCTCAGTCGTACCATGGAGTGCAAACCCCCGGCACTGGGAGCCTGCACAAGGTAGCAATGGCATACGCGATCCCTCCGACGAAGAAGCCAGGGGGGCAAGCAGGCAGGCAACTGATAACTAGAAATACTCCCACAATACTTGTTGTGTGAAATATAGGTGAATTCATGGTGCAGCTAGAACTTTAACTTGAAATCATCTTGTCTGATTAGCGTTTTCATTCTTTCCTTTACTGTAGCGCTATCATAGTTAGTTGCTTTTAATGAAAAGCTGTAAGCAAGATGTACATTAGCAGCCATAATGTGATTAAAGATGGGGGAAAAGTTGTGCTTTTAGTAAGCTCTAGAATCACATTTTTGGAAACATATGGTTAAGACTACAGAACAATGGAAAAATAGTGCCTTCAGATAGGGTTCCTTTCAAACAATAAACTGTATTAAGCGGAAAACTAACCTATTAAAATTTGTGCATCATTTGAACAAACTAGTACTACAGAATAAAGTTAGACTATCCACTCTGTGAATAGCCTAAATATAAAGTGTGTAACAGAAATAGAGGGGTTTTTTTCAATTTTGTTAGGAAAAGGCCTGTATCTTATGACAAAAAATGTTAATATTTTTTCTAAAATAACTTATTTTAAATCTTTTTTGTTGATGTGGCCTCAATACACAGCCAAGTGTTATTCTGGCCAGATAGTTGTAACTGTTTTTTTCCTCCCCTTTAGAAGCATCATCGTTCTCTGGGATCAGTTTCACCCTTCAGCCTTGTCACTGAGTCTTGTATTGTATTAGCCTGTTTAACAGCCATTTTAACCTGACAGTCACAAATGGGTTTGGAACTCGCATGACTTTTATTTCCAGTGACCTGTAACTGACAGACAGCTGCAGCTCAAGAAATAGCTTCTTCAAGACAAAAATAGAAAAACAGAGCCAAAAATAATAATTGCTGAAAGGAATATAGTGTATATATCTAAAGTATATAGGAAGATGAGCAAAGGAGACAGAGCTCTGTACCCATATCTCCTTTCCTAAGTTTACATCTGCTGTTAATTATGCAGGTTCATTCCTTTTCTTGGCTGGGACCACCAGCCCGCTTGCTGCAGTTCTGTATCTCTCTGTTTCACAAATGCATGTCTACAACAAAATATGCAAAAATCTGTTCAGTGCTTCTCGCTTCACGTACCATCATCTTTAAAGATCAGGTTCTCTGATCCTAAGCTTTCAGCACTGGGGATGGTAAACCATACTTACGTGGTAGGATCTTATCTGCAGCATTTTCTAGCTAATAGTTCTTCTCATGACCTACTTGTCTCCATTATTATTTTGCTTCCTCTTTCCTCCTCCTTGAACAGCCGCCTTTGATTTAACGGAAGCCTTACAGAAAAACATGAAGCAGATAACACAAGGTGTAGATCATGCTTGTAGAAAGAAATAATGCACACAACTCCACCATTATTTCCACTCACCAAGCCAAGAAAAGAAAAATTAAACCAGCTAAGCTGTGGAAAAAAAATAGATCATACAATGAAATATGTTACCTGTAAAGCACTTAGATGTAATAAGTAAACATATTCCACAAATAATATTTTATTGTCAGTCTAGTTATAGCCGGCAAA
Organism: Cariama cristata; assembly: GCF_000690535.1. NCBI lineage: Eukaryota > Metazoa > Chordata > Aves > Cariamiformes > Cariamidae > Cariama > Cariama cristata. The sequence goes on from NW_009630432.1 coordinate 7,666, forward strand.
AGCCCAGATAAATGCACATTCATATTGATATAAATCTCCCTACTTTACAGAAATAAATAAAATAATATAAAGTACTTTAAATTAATAGAGCTACATCTATACTAGTGGGTTTATAAATCTATATAATTAAAGCAATGCAATCTCTAACTGAAGACAGCTCCAGACAGGCAAGTCAGAGTCTGCATGTTGTACTCTCTTAGTGGGCACTGCAAAACCACAGTGATGGGATGAGTCCAACAGCTATATTCCACTTGGACGTGTGCTATAAAATCTGAAAGTCTACCAGCACACATTCAAAAGATTCTGAAGTCTAAATACATTTAAAACTGTTATGCATTACAGATGTAGAGTATAAATTTAAATAAGTAAAAGCTAAGATTATAGGAAATCAGATGTAAATAAAGAACCAGTACAGAACTATCTCTTGTAAAAGAAAATAGAATAGATCCATTACTGAGGAAGGTAAGCATGAAAGGAATACAATATACCAATAATAGGAGCAAAGAGAAATAGAAAAGGCAATGATGAAACAACAGGAAGAAAGTGGCACCAGAATCAGGGCATCCTTAAGACACTTTCAGTTTGACCCTCAGACTTTTCTGAACTCCCAACTTGGAATCAGATGAGATAACAGACTCATAGAGCAAGCAGGGGAAGTGATGGTCTTCCACTGGCCTTGCCAGAACTGACTGGATTTGATGGAAGGGGGAAAAAGGTTTAATGAAGTTTGTTATCACATCACCTTTTCCAGTCAGAAGTCCCGGTCTTCCTTCCCAGTGGGAATGGCATGCTAGGCACTTTGTGTTTTTACTGGAAACAAATCTACTGAGGAACACTCTATTTTAGGATTACGAGATCTAAAATAGTCTTTAATTGCCCTTCATGACTGATGGAGCTTTCTACTTTGATTTTCTGCAGAATTGTTCTGAGAACCAGAAAGGTGGAAGACTAGTGAGTCGATGTCATATAGAGTTCATCAGTCTCACCAGCGTACTGGTTTTGTACTCAAGGATCCCATTCTGCCAGCCTATGTAGACACTGCATTATGTCTTAAGGTTCAATAAATTATTCCCTTCAAAAGAGTTTTAAAACTTTCACATTCTTATTGCAGTTCTTAGTCGTAACACTTTTACACGCGCTCAGACTTTTATGCAGAGCTCATAGGCTCTGCTTATGCAGGAAGCCCAAGCATACATCCTAGTTTAACTTGGATTCATCTGTCACTAGACATGGGAAGGAAATATCAATCAAAGGAGCCAGAAGTCTGCAGGAGGAAGTGTTTCTTCACACGCACCCTCTGCCTGCACGGTTGGTATGCTGGTAAACCAGTGTTGGAGAGCTACAACCATGATGGTGTAACTTCATGTAAAACCGTATGTCAGGTCATGTACCACAATTAACATTGGCAGGATTTTACTGCAATTCATGGATAAGACATGTGGAGATTCCTCACAGAAGACCTCTGTAGGGGCGGAACCCCATCACTAGGCTGGAAGTAAATACAAATCCCTCTCAATTCTGACAGTTGAGCAGAAAGCAAGCTACAATGGTGAATTCTGAAAAGTCTACCAGAGCAAAGGTTTACAGAACTTGAAACATGTGATACAAAATACCTCCAGTAAATTCAGTGAATTTTCACAAAGAGGACAATATCTTACAAATTCAGAGTAACAAAGAAAAGTTGCATTAGATCTAAGGAAAAAACTACAAAAGAAAACATGATTATCCAATATTTTAAATGGCAGATAGACTCACTAAGAGCTCTGGGTTCTAAAGATTTATCTCCACCTTCCTTTCTTCTTCAGGATAAGGGAGTACCAGAAATGTAAGACTCTGTCCACATTATGGCAAAGAAGGACTGAATAGGACCATATCTGTGCTCTGTAAGACAAGGATGTATTAAAAGAACTATGAGAAAAGTTTGGAGAATGATCAGTGCCTTTGATATCTTATCCCGAACTGGTAGAGATCTGAGCACACCAAGACTCCACTTCTCAAGTAATCTTAACATCAGTGAAAAAAATTGAAACTAGTTGATGACAGCAATATTGAAAAATAAAGCTGTAAGGCTTAGTCTCAGAGTAGGGCAAGAATATGACGCACACACTACCAGTGATAGTAGCATTGAGTTGAATCAGTCACCAGAGAAGAGAGACATAACACAGCCAATGTGGAGCACAGTCCACACAGTCTTTGAAGATTCAAACACTACTGGCAACAATTTTACAAGTCTATTTAGATAAGGCTCAAGATAACTCATATTTTATTCTTGTCTCACATTGACGACAATGATTGGCAGAACTCTGCCTGCAGATCTCTATCCCTTCCTGTCTTACAGATGGGGAACTACTGACTGCTCTCAGGAGAATTGTTAAGGATGGTTGTAATGTTCGCCAGACTTGTGAGATATGATCAACAGATCACTTATTGCCTTGAATGCTATCTCCTGCAGCCAGCATGTTTATTGAAACCAGCATCAAACAAAGAGCCTGTGGCTGAGGGCAGCAAAGATACAGAGTATCTTGCACAAATGGGTTTAGTGAATGTGAAATTCATGAAGAATGAGGGCAAAATGTGCTTTTTTATACACCGTGTGTGTCTGTGTCATTTTGTCTCTTTGTGAGTTACATCCTTTTTTTCACATCTTTCATGAAAGTCATACTTCTTATCTCTGACATTTCTAGTTTCATTGTTTTGTCAACTCATTTTTTTCAGTCCACGTACACCAGTTAGCCTTTTCTCTAGCCTCCTCGTATCTCCTAATACTACATTATTTTTCTCATACTTTTGTAGATTTTTCTTGTATATTTGCAGAACAGACATATGAAATACAGGCACTACAGAATTTTATATCTTTTGTGCTTTGCAGTCCTCCTTTGACTCTTCAATCCTTTTTTCCTGTTTGTTGCTTTTCCTGCATTCTATGCCCCTCTCTGTTTCAATTGTACGCAGCTGGAGATGAAAATAAGCACAAGGGACAGGAAGCTCCTACGGTGTCAATTATGAGCTTCTGTGTGGTTACATAGGAATCCGTGTGGCCCTGCTTGGTCTGTTGTAGCTTGCTGAGTGAGACACGCAGTGAGACTCATAACAGTAACCAAACTATGCTGTGGACAGGTTCACGGCATTCTGCAAATTAGCACAATTTGTGTATTTTGTCCTTTCCCGTGATAACAGAGTTCACATCAACCTTATTCCTGTTGTTATTCAGGAAACTTCATCCACCTACACCAAGAATTATTCCTAACAAAAAGGGAGAATTCAGTATTCAAGAGCCAAGGGTCAAAAAAGGCAGGCAGGCAGACAAGAGGGATCCTGTCTCTTATTTGGAAGGAAACTGAACTAAAATTTAAAATCATGGAAGGCACAAGCATCACATTTGAAACTGCTGTCAAAATCCATGCATAAGCATTTGACAGCATTCAAAACTGACATTTGTCTCTTTGTAATTGTCCTAAATACAAAGTCAGGCAACTTCTGCTGTTTTTTCCTTCTGACAACATGACTTGTGCATTCATGTTTGCAATAAGAGGGACAGAGTGCCTATGAAACTCATAACCTGGTATTAAAGCCCTCTCTTGAGCCATAGGAGACATAATTTTAAGTCCCCTTTGAAAAACCTAGAGGCCAGGCTTCTAAACAGTAGAGTGTCACATAATAGATGGCTATTGCTAACTGTATCTTCCAGAAGAAATTAATTAGAATCAAGACTAAATCTTCAGGCTTCTCAAAGGAATAAGCAGTATGTAGGCAGCTATCTATCTGAGCTATGTAAACGCTGTATAACCATGGAGTTTAACAAGGGAATATAAACCTATCTCCCCAGAGCAGGACACTCCCAAACATCTCAAGTCAGTCACCCAGAAATCACTTGAGCTATTCTGGGTTCAGTGGATAGACAGGCAGAGCTGAAAAGCAGGCAAAGTTTAGAGCATCTTTAGTTAGTTATGTCCCTAAGGTGTTTGGAAAAGCTTTTATACCATGCAAAGCAGAAACCTTTCTCTTTTATGTTCATCACGGGTTTTTTCCATTTCAGTTTTCTTGATTGCTTGTTGTTGCATGCATTTTGCTTGGTGTTCATCTACTCACTTTATCACTGTATCTGTTTTTAGCAGATCTTGATTTCTAGGTTTTTAAAAGATCAAAGTAATCTGTTTCCACCAATTAAGGAAGCATTCCCTGTCTGAGGCTTGAACATAATACAGCTTCCACAGACACTTCTTTTAAGTCTATATCTTCATGTGTAAAGTATCATCATTCTTTTTAAAATGTATTTTTGGTAGCTGTTGTCTTCATCTAAGAGAAGACAAAATCCAAGCAGAAATGGCAAGGCTGCCACAGATACTGTTTTGTGAGATTCCTATTCCACGGCCAAATTTTGTACCAGAAATCACACCCAGTTCCTGCAGCTTCACACACAGGTACCTTCTCCTAATCTTTGTGATTCCACTCCATGCATTACTGCTATATTTCTTCAGTCCCTCCAGAACAGAGTCTTTGCAGTGTTATCTCAACTTTTTGTAGTTTTATTGTCAAAGGAAAGGGGTAAATATGAAAAAGCACTGATTGTCAACAGGACTGATTGTTTCCTGTCAGAGACCAATCAATAAAACCTCAAAAGGAAGAATGAACGTTTTCTTACTCTACAGTAAATGGAAATCTTTAAGAGTATGTTGCCGTGCAGACCCCAGAATTTGCGCTGGCTCCGGACTGATATAGAGTCTCTCCTAGATTTCTTGTTAATGAAGAAGGGAGCATCTATTTGGGATGCTCCATCGTTGATTAGCCTCCCATTAAAGGGTTATTTCCTACAATTTGCAGTGGAATACACCTGCAGCTGCAGTCAGTAAGTACAGTAAGCAAGACGTAGCTCAGCTCAGCTTGATGGTGATTAGAGCAAAAAGTATCAAAATTAGGTGGCAAGCAGTTGTCACACAGTAGAGATAGTGGATGAAAGATGCAGTCATTTCTTTATCCAATCAAGAAAGCTGCAGCAAGGAGATGGGAAGAACGCAAGGATGACTTGATCAGTCATGACCTTCTTACAAACATTTAGGGCAATCACTGTATCCAAGAATAAACCAAGGATAGACCAGTGTAATCCTTAATTTTTGCCATAGCAAACCTTGAACTCCCATTTTGGATCAGAAAGAAAGCTGAAGACTTTGAGATATACTGCTGAGTGACTTCTGTGAATCTCAAGATCTTAAAAGGCAGTGAAGTCCTATGTTCAGAATGTTGCAGAAACGTGGACATTGCTGTTGGAAAGCCTCTTGTAAGGTTACTCTATTCACAGCAAACATAAAGATGGAAGGAGCAGTGGTAGGTCCTAAAAACCAAAAAGGTCTTCTCCAAGTGGCGTGCTGGGAGCAGTAGGGAGTCAGCTGCTGGGTACTTGACATAACTGAGGGCTTGAGAAGGCTGTCAGAAACCCCACTGAAAAGTCACTAATATTTAGATATAAAATACTGACGTTATGCCCACACATAAGAGACAGAAGTATATTCCAGGAGCATACAGTGCTCCACCAGCCTCTGTTTGACTAAGGTCTTGTGCACACATCTGAAAGACAAATGCCTACAGAGTGATTCATGTCAGTTAAGCAGCCAATCTTTTCTGCGTAAGTAGCACTTACTCTTAAAATCTGCAGCATACCTGGCTTTATGAGGTAATATAAATCTTACATTCATAGTAAGCGTTCAGTAAATGTCAACATTGTCATTACAATGGAGCACAAAGACAAACATATTCTTAGTTCCATCCATTTATTCTGTGATTTGTGATCCATCTGAGCAGTACAGGAAGATGTTAGCTATGCTTTCCCACCGAATTGCATGTCCCTTTGGGGTAATCTCGTTCACACGCCAATTCCCTACTACATACATCACTGTCCAACCTCACTTGTAGTGAGACTAGGTGTGATTGAGCTGAACTCTGGGAATTCAACTGGGATACTCGAGCATACGAGCTGCATGCCAGCCTGTGGCAAGAAGAGCTTGATGCTAGGTTAATGTAATTGGCAGAACTCAAGGAAGAATATATTGACATGCAGACATAGAGCTGATCAACATTCTTGTGTCTGCACAACAAAGAAATGCAAACTGAGGTCCCTGGGGATCCTGAATATATTTTGACAGTATAAAAGCTTAATAAATCAAGAGTAAATTAACTGTAGCTGAACTATTATTCAGCATTTCTCCAAAAAGCTATATGTGGTTTTTAGAATTCGTTTGCAGAAAGTTAAGGAGAAAGAATATACCTGTCACACATGTAACTAACATCATTCTTGCAAAAATGTACTCAATTTGACACACTCAAAGCATCCTTGTAACTCTATGCCTAATAGCAAAATCCTTCAAGCCAGCTGTGAAAAAGAATGAGTTAATAATCTTGCTAAAAATGGATTAGTATGAAATTTTAAGACTAAGATACTTAGTTGGTAGGCAGGCACTGTATTTAAATCTGTATTTTATGGAAGATTTATAAAGGTCTGCAGTTCTAAAAAATTAATTAGTCCTAACAAAAAAAAATTAAGAATCAAGAGTGTTAGAAACAAATGATCACACCACGCGACGCTGCTCTGGTAACTGAAACAGTTTGTGCAGCAACAGAAATGACAGAGGCAGCCTCTCTTCTGTATTTTCCTAAACCACAACAAATAGAAATTGGGAGAGATCACCTATGAAGGTAAAAGGATATAGATATTAGACCCATTCCTATGGCCCACGCAGCCCACTATCCTTACTGCAACAAGGACAAGTAGAGGATGCTTAGGAAAGGAATACAGGACTGTCACCGTTTAAGGTGACAGGTATGAAATGATTCTTCACTGGCTGTAACAACATCCAAGCCCCTGGGGTTTTTTTTATGCTAGAACTTTCATATTTAGTATCTAGGACTATTTTTTAACCATTCATTTGAATTTGCTCATGCTTTTGACATTCCTGATTTACTATGTCTGTGGATTCCAAAGCTAAATGCTTGCATTGTTTGAAAAATGCTCTTTTTTTATTTGTAGCTACAACATAATAATCTCATGATTGCTTCCTTCTTCTCCATATCGTTCCTTATTCTACTGACCTATAGCATATCCCCTTTTTTCTCTCTGAAGCTTGCCAGTTTATTTCATCTTGCCTCCTAAGGGAGTTGTTCTTTACCCCTGACCAGCCTCATTGGCCTCCTCTGAACCATTTCTCAATCTACCACATTCATTTGGAGGTGGAAGCATCAGAACAATCTGCAGTTTTCAAGATATTGGTTCTCCTAAATGGCATAATGAGGGCTTCTCCTTTATTATCGATTCGTTCCCTAATGGTTAATATTCTGTTTGCTCTTTTGACTGTGCTGACATTTTCAGCAAGCTATCCCCAAGGACTATGAGATCTGTCTCTTCAGAGGCAATGGTTGATTTAGAATGATAGCGTACGTAATTTTCCACCCGTACTGTATTTAGCGCTTAACACTTAACACCACTGAATTTCACCTGCTACGTTAACATACAGTATTGTGCTATCTTTTTATAGCTTTTAACTTTAAGTTTAGATTTGACAATCCTGCATGGCATTGTGTTGCCTGCAAATCTTGTCACTCCAATCTTCAACCTTTTCAGCATGCCATTTACAAATACACTGAATGGAATAATCACTATGGTAAGGTCTTTTGATCGTGAAAATTGGCCACTTATTTAAAGTATTTTTTTTCCTGGAATTTAATCTCTTACCTAGAAGACCCTGTTCTTTCTCATCCCACAGCAGAACCTTTACTGAATGCTTTACTGTTAAAACCTTTCTGAAAATGTCAGTATACTAACCAGATCCCATTTATCTATATAGTCACTGAGAGCTCCAGTGACCTGCAATAGATCTGTGAGGAATGGCTTCCCTCTACAATAGCCACACTGACCCGTCCCCACTATATCATCGTTATCCATGTGCCAGCTAACCCTCACCATCCTTATTGCCTCCTTCCGTCTGCTCAATTGAACATGAGACTCACTTGGTTACTTTCCAGGACCGTTCTTAAAGACTGGTGTCACACTTGCCACCTCCCATTCCTCTGCTATTCTGCAATTTACTGATTCAGGCACTAGATTACATCCCGTAGCTACTAGTTCAGCAGCTTCATATCCAAATTCCTCTAGAGTTGAGGATGAAAGTCATCTACTTCTGGTGGTTTCTTATGATCCACTTCATCAGTTTGCTATAAAACCTTCACCACTGACCCTGCCATTGCAGCCAGTTCCTCAAACCCCCCTCTGTGGTGAGCAGACCCTCTGCAGGAGTTCTGCTGCCCTCCTCTTTAGCAAACATTGATGCAAAGAATTCATCTATTTTCTGTGGTCTTTTCTACCTTGCACCCAAACTATCTTTTGAGATCTTGACTCTCTGACAGGCTCCACACCTCTAGTATGTTTAAAAGTATATTCTTAGGTTTTACATTTTAGCATTTTTCCCTCCTCAAAATCTTTTTGTGGTTTTATGTGTAACTTGTCAGAGTTTACATTCTTTTCTGTTTTGCTGTTTGGATGCAACTTTGGATGAAGCAGTCTCCATGCCCAGGCTTCTATGTAGTAGGATCTATAAAATTGGCTTGTTAAATCTTGAATTTGGTTTGCTTTTGCCTAATAGGAACTGCTAAAGACTATGAAGAAGATACCTTCTTCATTTTTGAATGAAGATTTTCTTCTTCATTTTAACAGTCTCTATTGGTTCCCATCCACGATTGTAGTGGTGAATTACATGCTATTAATATTACATTATTCTACACTGAGTCAGCCTACCTCTATTTAAAAGAAGTAATGGTATATCAATCAACTCCAGTAGGATAATGAATTTTCCTTTTAACTTTGACACCTTTAATTCACATGTACATGGATTATTTTGTAACAATGCTGCAGAAGGCATCAAGTCTGTAGTATCAGAAGTCCACTTTGCTGTCCTGTTAGTCACCCACCGCTGCAAACTCCATTTCCTTCTCCTGCACTCACCATTCTCCGCAGACATGCAGTCATGCACATTTTCCACTTTCCAAGCTCTCTTTCTGTAATAGCACTTCTAATGTTTCTCCCTCTCTCAGGAAAAGTTGAAAAAGTGAAAAGAAAAAAAAAAGGTAGAGCACCTGCTAAGGAGTGGTGTGAAAACCAATTTCTTGCCCTGCACCAGCTCAATCCCTGTCCTATGGCCCCTCTCTTCCCCGCAGTCTGGCTTCCCCTTTTGGGCAAGAGGCAAGAGCGGCTCTCTGCAGGAACAAAGGGTCCGGCATTTCCAGGGGTAAGAAGCCACAGCTGCTTAAACCGCCGGTTGGCCACAGAAACAAAGAGTTTGTGATGCTGAAACTTCCTAAGTGGTTGCTTCAAAAGTGGCATGGGACACATTAGTATAATTCCTCCAAAGAGAAGTGCCATGTCTGTTACTGAGACACCTAAATTGCACCGGAGGGAGTCCAAGACTAGAAATACCCCATAGCTTTGCCCAGGCTACACATTACACCTGGGATTTCCAGGCAGTACAGGTTCTCTGCTGTGAGGAAATTTGCACAGCAGATATCCAGCCTCTGCCTAACTCCAAGCAACGATATTAGGTCTTGACAGTACTTGGAAATTCACCAAAATAGATACTCTAGAGTCGTTATTTGGTCTCCAAGTACAGACAATCTCTCAGCCTTTTGGACTCATTAACAATGACAACAGCAACAAATAATATGCAAAAAATGTTTCCGTTATAAAAATAGAATGCCCATATAAAAGGATTTAAGTATAATTAGTCTCTTTCCTGAGGTTTAATTATAAAATGCATTAATAAAATGGCAGATAGCAATGCCCTATGCACAAATCATTTGAGGCTGCTTTTATCATTAGATTTCCTCATTTAACGTAGAATGAAAATGTGCATACACAATTAATTTCATTTTGTGCAACCGGGAACTATACACATGCTTAGAGACCATCCCTTCCACACTGACAGAGGCAAATGTACATAAGGCTATCATCAGTAGTTTAAAAGTACGTTTGAGCAAGGAAAAAGCTCTTTACTACATTAAAGCTGTATGTATTTCCTTCTGATTTAGCCTGCCTCTGAAATTCTGATTGTTTATATGGTTGGCTTTTTTTTTAACAAGACAGGTAATAATCACTATAAAATGTGGCCAGAACAAAGACTCCACAGATACACTCACATGTACTAGAGGCATTATTTTAATGATTCGGAGAAGCTTTACAATTTTCTTTCTAATTAACCTATCAGTAGTGATGTCACTTAAACATTCCTTAGGAATATTATCTTCTCATTATTGCCGGAAAACATGCTGCCCAATTTTATAGCTCAGTTGTTCTTACACATGGATGGAGCGCCTGAATTAACTTGAACTGAAACAGATTTTTTGAGACATTTCCCATACACACAAAGTACTTTCACAATTACATTTAAATCATCAATATTCAAATTTTAAAACATTGCAGGGGGAAGCATTCAGTGTTTACTTTGTGCTTGTACATTGTAAGAATAAAACAGAGGAGCATTCTCTTTATCAAACGCCATTGGGTCAGGAGGAGAACCAGTGGGTTGGGGTAGGCATTTATCCCAAACAGCGTGGAAGTTCAGCCAGGGCCACACTCTGTAGGAAGAAAGAAACACAATGCAAAAATCAATGTGTGTAAAATTGCCAGATTCATCGCTGCAGAGAGCACATTTCTTCAGAATAAATACAGCTCAGGCAGCAGCCGTGCAAACTTCCCAGGCTGGCTTGCCAACGCGCTTCAACCTTAAGCTGGTGGGAATGTCTGGAGGGTGTGGAGGTCGATCACTCCAGCTTTGTCTTCTTTGCTGAAGACTGCCAGGAAAGTTACAAATCAGAACTGATGCCAGTTTGGGGGGTGTCCCACGATGTAGGGCCTGCCTATTGGGAGCGGGAAGGGGTCCATCCGTTTGTTTCGCATGACTGGCCATCAGACAGCTGCCAGCCTTGCAAAGGGTTGCATTCATTGCAGCTCCGTGCACAAATCCCGTGTAACGACACCTTCAAATTAAAGTTTATTCCAAAGAGCCGAAGGCAGTCTGTGACTTCGTGAGATTAAAATATTGGATTTCAAGGGCTGTGCTCTCAAATGGTTCCCTTGCTGTTTGTGTATTTAAAACTTGGTGATTAGGATGCATGCGTCCTCTCAGGCCGTCATGCAAAAGCTGTACCTGAATGGCATGGGAACTGAAGGTATTATTTTAGAGGTGGCTAACTTTCCAGATTTTGGGAATTGTTTTTTCTGTTAATTTCTTGACTAAAATGAAATCTATAAAGTGTATAATGACAGAGGACCTAAATGCCATGCAAAACGATAATGTTGCTACATTGAAGTTTATCTTTTAAAATATTCTGGTGTTTCATCTGAGAAGCTTTATATCTCCCCAGAAGGCAGCTTGCTGAAGTGCCTCTTAAAAATAATGGTCTGACATTCAAATGTGTCACTTTCCATGAAAGGAGCTAATGCCACAGGGTCATACACAATGAAAGATTTAAACACTCAAAGCTTGATGCTGCAACACCTGTTAGGTGGCTGGTGTCCCACTTGATGCAGAGGGAAAATTAAATGTGTCAGAATGATATCCAAGCAGTCTGCAAGGAAAGTATAAAAAGTAACAAGAAAAGGTAACATAAATATATTAAAAGAAAGATGAAGAACAGGAAAAACTAGGTCCATTGCTTGCTGGGAATGTGGAGAAGGCTGAAATATTCGGTGCTTTCTTTGTATCAGTCTTTATTGAGATGTTCAGAAGGACCATAAACTTGTATCAACTTCAACAATGAGTAATTAGTATAAATCAGAATAAGGAGAAAACTGCTTAAAGCATAGTTAGATTCAAGTCAGCTGAACCTGCTGATGTTCGTGTATACTCAATGTGTACACTCAAGAGAAAGTAACTTCTAGACTCTTAGTAATTATGTCCAAGAATTCATGGAGTACAAGAAAGTTAGTAGCAGGTTAGAAAAAGGAAAACGTATTCCCTGTTTTTAAAGTCAAAGAGTAGAGAAAAGTTCCTTTAACTTTCATTCTCAGAAATAATCTGTGACAAGTTATCAAGAAGTTAAAAAAGTCCACCAACACGTAAGTTGTGGCAAGAAAATTTTGTCACACCAATCTAATTTTTGTTTCTTATTTCTGATTCTCATTTTTATTTCTTTGTGGAAAAAGAGGAAGGACAATGTGTAAGGCATCTTCTTTTCACCTTTCAACACCACCTTGTATGAAATTCACAGAAAAAGGATAGGGAAGTAGACTCTAGGTGGAATCACTGTAAAGTGGTTGCTGCAAATAATCCCTCTCAAAGGCTGCTTTGAATGATTTGCTACTCAAGAGTAGTTACAAGTGTGAAATTACAAGTGTAGTTCTGAGTGGTCTAGGATGAAACCAGCTTGATTCAATAATTTCATTAATAATTGGAGACCTAGTGATAAATAATAAAATAAAAATTGTTGATGCCAAGGTGTCACTATTCATAGAGGTTTTAAAAGGACTTTGAGGAACTTAGATTTCAAAATTAAAATTTCATACTAAAGCAGCCAATCTGATAAAATTCACCAAGGTGCACTGTGCTCGGTTTAAGGCAGAAAAATCAGATGGACAATGTTAAATGGGGGATAACTGCCTAGACAATACTGCTGGGGATAATCTCGGAATTCAAGCTAATGGTGAGTTGCAAATCTGATGTGTTACAAAAAGTCAAAGGTCTCATTCTGGGAACATTATTAATAAGCATTTCTACCACAGTTTGGAGACTGTGGACAGACTTGGAAAGATCCAGAAGTGTAAAGAAATTTCATGTGTGGTATAAAACTGCAGGAATCAAGTTTTGATCCTGAAAAGAGAGCAATGAGGATCCCATATAACAGGCACTGGGTTCTTTTTGGACCTGTTTCTATGCTTACCATTACTTCTGGCCTCACCTTGGTGCATCTTCAATATACGGGTATATCTAAGCTCCTCTTAAACAATCACTACACTTAAAAAAGACAGAAAGAGCTCTACAATATCTAAAAATCTATTCCACAACAGAGAAGACGAGAGAGCAAGCACATTTGAATGCCTGGGTGGAGAGAAAGCATACAGCATGGTTTCCTCCCATATCAGACATAAGAGAATCTACATCGGCAAGGAGGAGGAAGGGAAGGTTTTAAATGTTTAACTGCAGGAAAAATAAGACCAGGAATTTGTACCCTATTAGGCACACGGGGAACCAATCCTCAGTCAAAGTTTTCACTTTTGTATGAATTCCTCAGATACGAGTGTAAGGTCTAATTGACGCTTTTCTCAGGGTAAGAGTGTTGGCAACGCTTCTCTTCCTTCTTGTTTTTCTTATCTAATCAGAGCTGGGCTTGTGCTGCAAAGGCAGTATAATTCATTTAAACATCAGTCAGCCACAAAGACACAAATGCATGGAACACAATTAACCTGCTGCTCCTACAACTATTCATTTTACCTCTGGTCTCACACTTTCTGATGTAAATTTCAGAGCACCTAATTTTTACAGACTTGTTTCTGTCCCCTCAAGATACTGGCCTTTTTAAGCTTTCCCAGGTTATTTGCACATAAGATTGTATAATAAAAGGAACTATCAAATCAGCTATGTGCTGCCTACAGAGAAAAAAAATATTTTAAACCACTGAAATACAGAAAAGGTTACATTCGTACAAGATAGTTCCTGCACACTGACCAATAAGAACAGAAGAAAGGCAAACAGCAGGGGGAAAATGTGACATTAACTTAACCTTTTACATATTAAACTGCATAAAATCTTTTTCTGTCTTTCTGCTCTGAGTGCAGAGGATATTATTTGAAGGACTGTATGTGCTCTGTGCAGCTTTCATCAGTACTCATTTTAAAGACTATTTATCAAGGAGTGTTAAAAACACCTCCTTCATTTGATCTAATCTGGCACTTCTTCTCTCAAAACATGCTAACAAGATCACTTTAAATACCTTCTGCAAAACACGGTCTATCCAGGCAACATGACACAGAAAAAGAGCTGTCTAAGCCTTTGGAAATTCTGAGTTTACTTTTATAGGATTTCTACCAGGGTTTAACTGTTTCACGACATTTAGAAACAGGTTTTCCCAAACCAGTTGAATTTTGTCTATATTTGGCCTGACTAGTTTCCTTGTGGGGATGCTACAAATCTATCTTCTGTCTGTGTAACAGAAGTGGTAAGAGACATTTTGCATTTTTGCTCCGAGTGTGTGCAGCAACTACATCCTACCAACCACTCCAAAAGTCAGAGTAGTGCAAAAACAGCCCTGCATGGCCAAACCTGGGGGAGAGCTCTCCACGATCCAGAGGGCATCTGCACTGTGCATCACTGTGGCCTGGGGGTCATCACAAATGTCTAAACATGCGTACCGCATGGTACAGCCAAATGTATTCTTCCTAACAGAGAAAAATCTGCTAAGGAAGAAATTTGCACTGCAACAATAAGGCCTTTTTGCACAAAACAATCCTGATTTTTTTTCCCCCCACTGCTCCGTCTGCAGCATTGACAAAGTGTGATAGCAAGGCTGAGAGGTTTTATTCAGATCAATGGCTTTTCAGTTAAGTACTGGCATAGATTGCGTACAGGATCCTGAGAGAGTTCTTAAAATAGACTGCAACTCCTATTGACAAAGTATGAATTCCTATTGAGAAACACTGCCATAGTGCTTTTAGTAGCATTCTTTCTGCCCCTGAACAGAAGTAGGGACTAGGTAACTTCTTGACATCCCTTCCAGTTTTCTTTGATGCCAGGAGTCTTGTTGACATTTCATATTATGCACATTTATTTGGTAAACACTGTATTTCAAACTCAGGAAGGAAGGAAAGCCTCTGAAGGATTACACTTCTAGTTGACAGAAATACAATAGTAGCAAAGAGAACGTACAAACAGAAAACATTTCAATGTCCAAGGCCAGCAAAGAGCTGGTTTTGTCAAGACAGGCTTGTAAGAGGAAAGGGAAGTGCCAGTCATCTTGAAATCTGTATAGTCTCCTTAAAGCCCTCTCTAGGATGTACGCAGTGTTGTTATTTTAGTGTAGTGGATACGCACGGTGAGGAAGCCGTAGATACAGACCGAGGCAGGTGTGATACTGCTGAGCAGATGTGCTCCTCTGGCACTGAGAAACGAGTTTGCTGAACCCCCTCAACTGAGACCCTCACACACCCCTCTTGGTTGCCCATCACCTGGACCCACACCTCTACCCGTGCCAGATCAACCCTCCTTCTGGGATTCACCTGGGTCACCCCTCCGATGAGGCTGGGAGGCTTCTGCAATGCAGCTGCAAAACAGGGACTCCGAAGGCTGTGGTGTCACTAACATGAGGCTCACAAGTCACCTCAGCGCTTGTTTAAATGTCTGACAAAAGAAGTGGGTGGCTGTGGGATGGCAACACCGAACAAGCTGTGCGGCTGCTGCTCCCTACGCATACTGTCTGCCCTGCTGAGCGGGCGCAGAGGAAAGCAACCGCTCCCCTATTCATGGAGAGGGTTTCCATCGTCAAAAGCCAGCCCTTCTCATGGAGAGAAGAGCAAAACCAAAACAGCCCGGTGGGAGGCAAAGCTGAGAGGGAGATTGGGGAGGATGGGAGATGCAGACGTCAATGCCCCATTTTACAGCTGTAGAAATAGAGGCAGAAAAATAATAATGAAGCTAACTCAGACTGGAAAGCTGATCAGGAGGTGAGTGGCAGAAATCTGTAATCAGAGCCCTGGTGTCAGCTGCTCTGACTAGACAGCTCAGCCAGGGGCTGTGCTTATTCCAAGCAAAAAACACCTATGGATAAATCATTCAAAGCATGCTCTTGTAAGAACTCCAGCAAATCTGCATGTCCTGTGCCATAGCCCAACCTTTCTTTGTTTAATAGCTTGCTTCATAACAACTCTTAATTTGGTATGAAACTTTAATACCAAGATTTGGATATTCAAATGACATATCTTTGTATTTGTGCTTTGAACCTCTGTTTTCTCTATGAAAACAAGTTAAACGGAGCAAAGGTCTTCTTGGGCACACACAAACTGCAAGTCAAGGTGTAGCACAGATAATGTTTCCAGTGATTCCAACGTATCAAACAATTTAAAAAAAAAACCTCTTACATGTAGAAGATAGGAGGCGAGTTACAAACACATTACACTGATTTCAGCAGAAGATGAGCAGCATTTGATATACCACACTCAGAAACCACTTTGGAGGTTATTTAATCTGTCAGTAATATCCCTCAGACAGACAGGAACAAATTTACCTTGATGTGTCTGTCTGTCATTCAGGTAACCTGTGATCCATCGAATATGTCTCTTTCTGAAACGCTCATTTTACTGCAATTCTGTCTGACTCAATATTCTTCTTACCTGACAGGTAGGAGATCAAATAATTGAAATCAATGGAGAAAGCACAAGGGACATGACACATGCCAGAGCAATAGAGCTAATCAAGTCTGGTGGCAGGAGAGTGCGACTGTTGTTGAAACGTGGAACAGGCCAGGTCCCAGAATATGGTGGGTTTTCATCTTTACATTTTTCTATGTGCATGAACCTATATAAATTAATTATATTGCTTTTGAGTTAAGTAGTAATTGCAGATATTTATATATTGTAATGTCCTAGGGCGCATTAAATATGGGCTCGAGTGTTTACCTGAGTAGAGTTGGACTTACTGTCATCTGCTGCCCTTCAGACACAGGCAAAGGCTTATAAGATGTGCATTGGAGGAGGCACTTTGAACCCTTTAGGGGACATCTCTGAGTGTGCTGGGAGTTGCTGATCTGTCCGTAGCTGTCCTTTTCTTCCTTTATTGGTACTTCTCTGCACATTTTTAATCACAGTAGATGATCTTGTTGCCATGCAATTCAGTGGCTCGGGTTTAAATTCAAAGCATTAACAAGAAAGTACTTCTTTCTTTGACAACCTCACCCATTATATTTTCTCTGTCAATATACGTGGATGATCAAGTAGAAGCCAACTCTGAAGAAAAAAGGAGCTTTGCTCGTTGTGGTGAGAAAGCAGGATCCATTCTCATCTTTTGTTTCAGAAGGACTTCTGGGACTTTTTGCATAGTTCAAAAAGTGTGAGTCATTTAGACACTATAGAAACCTTATTTCACTACTGAAACGAAGTAAAAATAAATTATCCAAAGATAATTTCAAAGACAAAAAGCTCTTTTTTAAAATTGAGATCAGGTCTTACTCTAAAGTATGGTGTGACAATGTCAGGTATTTACATAAGTTCTATGATGTGCACAGCTGGGCCTGAAATATCACAAGAAAATGGGGTTTTTAATGAAAATTCCTTGACTTCTTTATGCTAGGAGGTCCAAAACTCTATTAAACTTTTTTAATGTTACTTTTGAACTTCCAACATCATTCCCCATTAGAATCAGAAACTGCAGTAGCATATGAAAATTCAAAGTAATACTTAGGCTTAACTGTAGGTTCAGGTCAATCTTTGTTACCAACATAAATTCATTACCTCTGTTGGAGACATTAAAGTCAGCTCCACTGAAAGTCAGCGCTTTGCCGGCTGTCAGTATACATGGTAACTGCACCATTTTCTTCTCTAAACTAGAGCCAATTCTGTGGCTGAGGCAATACTGAGGATAGTGCATGTTGCATTATTTCCAGCTTTCAAGAGCTTCTGAATAAGGGCAGCAAGGATGGGCCGTAGCCCACTCATCTGGTGATAAAGTTAGTGAGTCATACTTTTGGTGAGTAGGAACAAAGCCAAAATGGCTTTCAGGGATTATGATAAATCAGTATTAAGACATTTAATGTCAATTTTAACCAGTGCATAATCCTTTCAGAGGGATCTCCAACAAAGATTCAGATCACCTCCAAAACTCTTTTGTAGGGAGAGGTGCATCAATTTTAATGAAAGAACAAACAAACGTCCAGGACTGGTATAGGGGTAGTAATCCTTCCCAAATAGCAGAACCATATGCCAGCAGTTCTCTGGTTCCTCGGAAAGCAGTTTAATCTAAGGGGGGGCGTGGAAGGCTGCTATGAGCAAAGAATTGATTGCAGTTCAGACCCATTCCGAATCTGACTTTCTTAAGATCCCAGTTCTGGATGGCACTTAAACCTAGGTTTATGGGAGGTCCAAAATAAATTTCTATATTTAAATAATCTTATAAATCTGTACCTTATTCCAGAATCACAGGAAAATGTAAATAGATGTAAAAAAATTTCAGTGTAAATAGCATTGTTTTGGGAAAACAAATCTCCCGAAAGGTGTAAATGTGCACGAGCCTTCCCTTCCCCAGAAGAACATGAGTAGAAAATACAGATAAACCACTACAAGTCCAGGCACAGTTTATAGTGCTAACAGAAAGAAACAAGACACCTTCACAGGACTGTTTAAAGCCATGCTTGCCATTCAGAAAGGCATTTGGAATGCTTAGCATTAGGTGTGTAAAAATGCAGATTACTGAGAAATAAAAGTCGCTACAAAGAAGTGCTGTTTAATCAGATCATTTTCCTAGCTGCATCCCCAGCTTACAGCTCCACATAGGAGGAGAACTGAGTAGCTGTGCTTGAAAGCCATGTTGTCCTACTGCACTGAAAAAGCAGTAAAAGCATTCAGGAGTTACTTTGTAAGGTACACACAACCTACAGAAAGCATCACAACAAAGGGTAACATCCACATGTCTGCAGTTCTTAGCATGTGCATTACACAGGCAGAGAAATGTTAGTTCTGTATCCAGTCTGCAGGCAGAATGGAAGCAAAATAAGAAGATGCCCATTGAGATTAACTGAGATATTAAAGTCCTCCCTAGGTCATTTCCCAAAGCAATGAGAAATACTCTAAGAACAAACAGAAGGTGCACATAAACACCAACAGCAGTCTGCTTAGGAAGTTAAAACCAGAAATTAACAAACAGAAATGATTAAAACCAGAGGGCATACCTCGAGAAGGCGGGATCACAAGGGTAAGTCATCGTGCTGCAAAGAATGTGTGTCAGAGTATTAATGACAGAAACCCCCAGCAAGAACGTCCTTTCCTAATAATGGAAAACTGAATGCAGAGAAGATTGTAATGGTAAGCTCGAGGACAAAGTGGTCCTGAGGACAGCAGATAAACTGGTCCATATTTAGTAGTTCCCTCTTCTTCCCACCAGAAGACTGAGAATTAGCAAGACTAACTGGAGCTTTTTTTACTGAAAAAATCAGGGATTGGGGGGGGGGGATGGTTAGCAAGTACGTGTCAGAAATATTTCTTATTCTCATTAGGGTCCAGTTCTGGAGATTATCAGTGGGAAATAAGACTCAGTTGAGTATAAAAATGCAAAGCTGGAGGACTGCGCTGGTATCTGGATTGCAACGGTGGTGTGCAGCAGAAGCCTAGGGAGAAATACAAAAACAGAGCAGGGGTAGGAGGGTCCTCTCCTGGATATTCTCTCTCAGTCTCCAACAAGTGGAATGGTCAGGCACTTCCCAAGTCAGCTGCAGTAACACTGGGTTTAAAGACCTTTCCGACCGCAGTGGTACTCAGACTCACAGCTTTAAAAAGAAGGAAGCTTACCTAGAACAACCTAAACCAACCAGCCAAACACTGTCACATTATTGTCTCTCAGTCTTCAACTTTTTGATTTTTCTTGTGCAATATAATCAATGCTCTTTTAATTCCAAAGCCATGTTTCTATTAATGCAAAATATGGCGGTATATATTTAAGTGCAAGAAATATCAGTGTTTGAAAGTTGATATGATTGACATCAGTAAAAGCAGTGTTAAGGAAAAATCACCAATGATAAGAAAGTGATCTGTGAAAGAAAAGAATGTGTGTTGAAAAGAAGAAGATACTCAGTGAAGAAACAAAGAACAAGCTCCTGGGAAGATGTAAAGCTCCTGAATGAGTTACATCAGTTTATGCTGTCTGGAAATCTGTCCCTACAAGTACATCTCAGAAAATTTTGGCTGAGCTGAAGCACCTAGGGGAAGAAATAAAGTGGGTTGCAAATGCATCATTTACCTCAACTCCAGCTCCTGATTTTGCTTGAAAACAAATGCCAAAGATCTTAGAGCACGTCAGAGGGAGAAATCCCCTTGTAGCATGCACGGTAGCATCAGAATACATGGAAAGGAGCACAGATATGATTAATGCCTAAAAGCAGTAGCTCATTTCACAGCAGGGTGCAACAAAAGAAGCTTAGAAAACGGGTATTTTATCACCCAGCATCTCAGAACATGTTTGCTGAGGATAAGGATAGCCAGAGGAACTGCGCTTCTACTGAAGGTGAATTATCACAGCTCATCCAAACCCGAAAAACATCAGCATCAGGTTTCATAGGAAATATCTGCCAGCGCTGTTCTCCGAAGTCATAGTAAGAAATCATATTACCGTGCAAGAAAGACTAGAAGCACTGCTGGGAATTCTGATCCCGAAACGTACTTACTGCCTAGGGAGTCTGGCTGGAGGGAGTGTGAGGATTCATACATGTCACAGGACACAAAACTCAGTCGTCACTGCAGCAATAAGCACTTCTTAGACCAGCATTAAATACAACTTGACTAAAATGACAGACCAAGATTTTTCTTGCAATGGTTGCCTAATTCCCTGTGTCTGCATCTACCTAAGAGGTTATTGACTTCAGCAGGAGCTACTGGGTGTGTAGCACTTCCAAAAATCTGTCTGCTCACACTGTGGGAGCCTAATTACAGATGCTCATGTATTTCAGAGCTTAGACATGGTTGTATAAACACCATGAGAACAACATGCACACTGTGCAGCCAAACAATGGGATGAAGTAGCATCCCTAAAGGCAAAATGTGGGAAAACTGTTCACAAAATCCCAAAATAGTAACATTAAAGATTAAGTAAAACTAACAAATCACAGGTCTCCATCCAGCTATGAGTTCTGCAAGAGGCAAGTTAATTCTAATGGCGGATCAGCCCCAGGAAGCTAGTTTTCTCTGAGTACAATCACTGTTTTCTCTAAATATCTATGGAAAAAGGTCCCTAGGAAAGCCTAGGATGTTTCATTCTTAGTCCTGGCAGGCTTGCTTGTTCTGGCTTACTGCTCCTAGCCTTTCCTGACTGGAGCTTTCATTACTCAAAGCTACGTTAAAATATGTAAGTTCCTAGAAGTATCTGAAAGCAATGAGTCTTAAAACCAAATAATTGCAAACAGGGCACAAAGGTGGAGGAGACTGAGGCACAGCTGACACTTGTAGGTGGTCTCCATCCCTCCAGCAAGGCACAACCTCCTGCCCCAGGTACTTTCTGTCAGGCACTGCAGAGGGAGCAGAAACACTGAATTTCATCTGTGAGGAACATCTAGAAGAAAGCTAATTCATTTCCCTTCCTGGTTTCACAGCAGGACTTCAAAATCATACTTTCTATCGTTTGGTATTTCTTATTTGTTTTTAAGTTGGAGCTCCTGCAGAAAGTTGTAAGTTTTAAAGACTCCAGCCCATTCACACTGAGATTTTGGAAAACTTTTCCATTGTCCTGTCTTGCATCTGGATCTGGCCCTCAGCATGCTAGGTCACGGTGTGATAGTAACCCACATAGAGCCGAGAGAACCAGAATCATTGAGGTTTGGTGAACAAGGAATCAGTGTCAAGGGGCTGGTTGGTGCTTTATGGATTTACACAACAGTTGTTCTTTCCCTCTCCCCCTACCTTGTTTGACTTCGTTAGAAGACATGTCCTCGGGTTGCTTTTTGGAATCTCTGTTGCATCACACAATGCTAAATTATGTACAAAACTCACCCCATGGGCTCATGACATTCAGGTAATTGTACAGAACTGGAGTTCAGATTAAGTTTGGGCTATTTAAGCGAGGAACAGTTCTGTATGCAAAAAGTCAAGTTTCAGTATACTCAAAATCATTGCTGGTTAACAGATAAAAGCCACAAGTTATTTGGCAGTAAGTCATTTTTGAAGGGCCTTGAAGAAACTCTCAGCTCATGTTTCAGCACTACCCCACCACCAAAACCAAAAAATGTCAGAGTTGATACCAATACAAGGATTTTTCATACAAATAAATTGGCACGATTTTGAAATGCATTAAGCCCTTTGCTTTTGATTTGTTGTTACTCCTTCATAAAGCACCTCAAGATGTACTCCACATGCGTATTCCAGGTGAACCTACATCCTGAATATATGTGCACAGTAGTTTCAGTCATCCACTAATTTAGACTCACAGCATGCTTATTTGTCTTAGCTTTACAGAAATACTTCTTTCCTGTTACATATAAGCTTTTTACTCAGTCGCTCTAAACTTACTAAGAATTCTCTGCTCTAACAATAGTAAAATATCTGTATGTCACGGGTTCTGTTAATTCTAATGATTGGTCCTAGGCTGTTCCTCCCCTTCCTTTAGGAATGGTACCTTCCAGTCTCTCCATGTGCATGAAAAGTGACAAGCATGGGTCCCCATATTTCTACTTATTGGGCCACCCTAAAGACACGGTTTGTAAACTCTGCATGTATATTATCTTTCTCTAATACGCTGTTGTTTCTTACAACTGTTATAGAGTCTTTTCCAACTTTTTCTTACATGTTAGCTCACTTAATAGTTTCTGCAGTGTTCAACTTCTCTTTCATAACTGATTATCTTAGATATCAAAGCAGCTATGCATTTTACAAGTGTCTTTTAATACCCTAGATAACTGGTTCTTTATGTTACACTGTCGCTAGTGCAAGAAACACAGCCATAGGTCTGCTATATACCAGTTTTTTCTCATGACAAAAATTTATCTTCTGAATATGACTTTTCAGGTAGAAAAATGTTTAACTTCAGTGAATCAAAGACATAATTTTCCCCTTCCTTATGGTACTTGGCTTGCAAAAATATTAGTAATGTGAAGGTGGAAGTTAGATGCTGATCTCAAACACTATTTATATACAGCCTCTTGAAGAAATAACTAATGTAAAATTGAAGACTTTTTGGAACATGCTGTGAGGCAATACTCATTTTTTAAACCCAACAGTTATGCTGAATTTACACATAGCACTTTGCACTTGATTTCAAGCTATTTTCTTCATAAATCAGATCCAACTGCACAGATTGTTCAGATACATCAAATTTGAAATACAGAGTCATGGCCCAGAGGTGTTACCTGGAAAGTAAAGGAAAAGAAAAACTTCTTTTTCCTATTTTTTTATTGATTGCTGTCATCACAGAAAACACAGAAATGTTCAGACAGTCAGTTCGTCTGCTGTTGACTTTACACAATGTAGTATATTTGCTAAAATTATAAGGCCTGTCTCGTACTATTGAAGCAGACAGAATGGAAACAGAAATGGCGCTATACCCAAAGGTATCCTCCTAGCCTTTGAGTTTCAAGGAGCTCCTCCAGTGTGACACCCACAGAATTTCTGCCGCCAGCACCCAGGCACTAAGTTGCTCTTAAGTTGTCAGTCTTGTCCATGCAAATCCAGGTAATCTAATTGATTGTTTGCATGCATTTCCAGTTGCAGTTTATTTCCAATTTCTACCTGTAAATAAGAATTTTTTTTAACACAGACATGTCCCTATGCTCTGCTAGTGCCAAGCAGGACACTTGAAAATTGTACCCGTGTAGTTGAAGCATCTATGTCACCATGGGAGGCCTCCTAGAAACAATAAGTTCCTGCATCATGTAGAAATCTGAATTGCACCATTCCTTGCATTCTCATCTTACTTCTGGTTTGTTCTTTACTAAAAGAGAGATCGTGACGTTAAAAATCCAGGCTGACATTAGGGCCACTCTGCAAGTCCCAGTTGTCAAGCTTTGGATGTTCAGTGAAGTGCAGCTCCACCACAAGTGTTATATACTTATAACCACAACTTTCTATGCATTATCTTTATTTTTTCTCCTACAGCATAACAGACACAGGAAATAAATCTTTTTTCCTGAAATAAGTAGAAAAGTATATCTTCTATAAATACAGCTAAAGTTAGTTTTGCACAGTCCCTCAGCTGTGAATGGTTCTGATAATTTACTTGGCAGGAAGTGTTAGGATAGGATTTTTTTTCTCGGTAAAATATATCCAGAAAATCAAAAGCAATTTAGTTTGGGTCAACACCAAAGCTGAAATACTTGACTGATAAAAATGTAATACCAAGTCAAATAAAAATATGTGTGTTGTAAAATGTTTCCATTTCAGATGCTTTTAATGGAAGAGTTTTGAGGGGAAGGATTTTCCTAAAGAGGCAGTTTTGAAATGGGGCTTTTCCCAACCAAAACAGTGGCTGTGCTATCATTCATTAGAGCACTGACAAAGGATGTGAGTCAAATTTCCTGATGTAGAACAGATATATTGACCATTTTAGCATTTCTTAGGAGAGGCCCCTACCATAACATCATAGTGCAGTCTGTTATGAGTCTGCAGTTCTCCCACAGAAATTGTTCCATTTTGCACAAATAATCACTTATGGAAGATGATCAGCAGGCTTACTTGAAGTTAGATATAGTACAGGAGAGATGTAGGTCTTAGAAGGTTGTTTAGAAAGTACATCCAGATCAAGTGATATGTGTCAGTTCTTCCTTGCATCATGGGTTTGGTAGACCTTACTAGTGACCACTGCATTTATATTTGCAAAAAAAAGATGAAAAATTGGGAGCTTATACTGTGGTTTTATTGTTTGAATACAGTTACATCATTCAGAAATCTCCAGTCAGATGCAAACTGTATTTTTTTAGTTCTTTAACTCTGTTAGTATGTCTGAAGCTTTTTTATTTGTCTAATAAATGGCTAAAGCATCTTGACCTCTACATTTAAGCCAGATAGTCCTACCTGTTCAGAGTACTGATGAGATAATCCAATTCATCCTATTTTTAATGCCCATTTTATAAACCTCTAGTGCTGACATTGGGTGTTCTTCGAAACTTGAACTACCCCATATATCATTCATCTGATGTGAGTGCAAAAATCAATAGTCATTTTGGAAAAGTGCCTTTCCTTCTGTGACCAACTTGGTGGAACTGCAAACATTCATTCATAT
>NW_009630432.1:32619-42840 GCF_000690535.1 Cariama cristata
TTCTAGCAATACCAACTTAATTTCAGGAACTTGTGGTGTGTAAAAAAAAAAAAAAAAAAAAAGTACTAACTAAATGAACCAATATACTGGTTAATAAAATTGTTCTAAAATCATGAGGCAATTTGAATATGGGCTCCCAAAGGTTCTAGCTGTTTTATTGCTATGGGTAAAAACCATTCAAGGACAAAACTGAATATTAAAATTTGCTTTACAAACATGTCTTTAGTATTTAATAAATATGTAGCAGCTGGCAGGAAAGTAGAACATCTCTAAATGAACCAATATACTGGTTAATAAAATTGTTCTAAAATCATGAGGCAATTTGAATATGGGCTCCCAAAGGTTCTAGCTGTTTTATTGCTATGGGTAAAAACCATTCAAGGACAAAACTGAATATTAAAATTTGCTTTACAAACATGTCTTTAGTATTTAATAAATATGTAGCAGCTGGCAGGAAAGTAGAACATCTTTCTGTTAAGTAACAGTGTATGTGTATGTATATGTGGGTGTGTATAGCTATTTCTGCCTTACAGCAAATTTTTATTTTAAAAGATATTTCAACCTTTTACATAGGTATCCCTTGATACAGAAACAGAAAACACAGTTTGGAAAGAGAGATACATGGGAAGACATTTTCCGTTCTGTGGCAATGTTTTTGAGCCTCCAGGGAAGCGATACCTTTTCTTTACTTTTCAAATGCAAAAATACTGAGTCCTTTCCATAGTCCAACATATTGCTTTGGCAATTACACTCCGGGTGGCTTTGGCCAGTCCAGTTGAATTCTCTAACCCATGCTTCCTCATCTGTATAAAGGAGATAGTAATATTTACCTACCTATCTCATGGGAGTGTAATGGGGATTAATTATTTAATGCTTGGAAAGCACTTCAAAGATTAAAATTCCTACTCGACTACTCAGTATTATTATTAAAGCAGAACCTCACTAATCCACACGCATTATAATCCACACCAAAATTGGCAGTGTCCCCCCACATCCAAGTGGAGATTTAATAATAAGACTGTTGAGCAAGTTCTCTTATTACTAAGGCTTAATTATTGTAATATAATATTCTGGAGTAGATTTACTAATATGGTGTAAAGTGTAGATAATTACAGCTAAACTACAGTGAATAAAACAGATGAACAAACATTATCCCTGGTTTCGTTCATATGAACTGGCAAGCAGACTTACCAGCCAAAGAAGGGAAAAGTCCCACTCACGATTCTCTTTCTAACTTTTTTTTTCTGGCTTCCTGTATTTCCATCTAGTTGATGATATTAGAAGATAAGCACCCAAAACACAGAGCCTGAAAGAATGCAGCCATCCCTCTGTCTCCACAGCATCAGTTTTTCCTTTCTTCATGTAATCCAGATAAATAGGAAAAACAGGAATTCAGTAACACTTACTGTGTCTTTGCAGTTTGCCATAGGATTAAGTCTGGTGTTCTGCTGTTGCGGCGTAACGTCCTGTAAAACCCCACTCCTGCTGCTCACTTCACAGTCCCTCTGATTTGCAAATTTGCAGCAGACCCCCAGTTAATAGCAAGACTGCATCGCTTCGACCAGTTCTTAATCAGCGTTAGCTTCCTTACTCGTCTGTGATATTACCCTTGCAATACAGAGCTACGGATCAAAGGGCACAGTATGAAGGCACAAACCCTTATTCCTGTGGCCTGGCCCAATAATTCTCATCATGAAGGCTGTGCAGGAACTGCTTCAATGGATAGGCTCCAAGGGATCTAAAACCAGTTCCACATAGAATCAGAATCGTTTAAGTTGGAAAAGACCCTTAAGATCATCGAGTCCAACCATTAACCTAGCACTCCCAAGTCCACCACTAAAGCATGTCTCTAAGCACCACATCTACACATCTTTTAAACACTTCCAGGACACCTGGGCAGCCTGTCCAATGCTTCACAATCTCTTCAGCACAGTCAGTTTTCTGCAATGGCATGCATTTCCCCAAAGGAGAGCAGAGCCACTCATCTACATTTTTAAGTGAATAGTGATTTGGAGAGGTCAAACTTCATAGTCTTTAGAGGGACCCAGAAACTGTTGTGTGTCCTCCTCTGGCTTGACATGAACAAGAACATTTTATCTTTGTACCTCCCAACAAAGACTCCATCTCTAAGAATATCAGCTGAACTTGGGATATAATGGCTTTGTACTCATTTATATGATCTTTTAATTGATCTGTGGTTATCCAGGTGTAAAAAGTCTGGCTTTTTAGCTTGCTCAAAAGATTCCATAAACAGCTATCATCAGCTCTTTTAGGGACAAAAGCACGGCCCTGAAAGTACAAAAAGGAATACAAAAGTACAACAAGATGCAATCAAGCTCTCTCAGAAAAGCCTTGCCAGCAGCCTGATGCTATGACACCCAAGACTAAATTAAACTAACAGGGCCTCTTATGACTCTTGTCGTTGGCATCAGAAATTTGATGAGTCTAAATGGTGACATAGACAGTGACATAAAAAACTGTTATTCAAGTCATTAGAGAGAAGAAGGCAAGCTTTGTCCACAGAGGGCCTTGCAGTTGGTCCTGCCTCTGCCCTTCTCGCTCTGCCATGCTGTGGTGCAATTCCCAGCTGATGCTTTGTGGCACAGCACAGGGAGAGGTTAGCAGAGCTCGTGGCCTCTGTCAGGTGTCTCATAGCTTGTTACTCTCAGAATGGGAAAAACCCCTCAGAAAACAAAATGTATTTTTTTTACTTTGACAATATGAGGTAACTGTCACTCTCCAACCAACACTTAGCAAACATGACCCTAGAGCATGTTATATTTTCTTGAGCTACAGCAACACATATGCAACCCAGAATTTTAAACGTCTGGCTTTTCTAACAACATGTAGATTGTGTTTACTCATTAGGAGCTAAATATTACAATTTGACGTTCATTTATTCGTGCACTTTCGTCTCATTATACAGTTTTCAGAGAAAATTGTCTCAGCATCCAAAAGATATCAAATACCACAACAGCCCCAACCGCAAGCATGTCCCAGGGTCAGCTCTGCACCTTCAGTGCCAGCAGCCTCCGGTCTGAAAAGCAGTCATTGAAGAGAGACTAAACTAATTCTGCAGCTTCTACCCTAAGCAGGACAGGAATACTTTATTCATGAGCTTTGCAAATAAGGATGCATTCGAACCAAGCTATTTGGATCTTTGCTTAAGATCCTGCTGAGATCTTAAGTGAGAACCGCCAACACTCAATGCCTGCCAGAAACAACTTTCTAGGAGCATTTCTATATGCAGTCAAAATGCTCTGAATTCCTCACTTGTTAAAGAAATTGTATATATTATCTACATACCTTTAATAATGACAGCTATTTATTGACCAGACAGGATATGATGCCTCCTGTTAACGCCCATTTTAGCTGTGATAATTAAGAATTTTAATATTTAAGTTTAATTTAGTGTGTAATATCCAACTCTTCAATTATTCAGTCTCTGCAGAATGTTTTTCATTAATACCACACATTCTATTAACATATTTATGAACACCTTTTATGACTTAATGTGTCTTAATTCTATTAATAAAAACTAATTTTAAAGTCATTATCTTTTTTAATTATACAGTAACTTGCAATGTAGACTTTCCAGCTTCAGCATGGCTGTGGAAGAGAACTGTTGAGGTTTCTGCAGCTTCTGTTCTACTGCCTGACCTCACAGAAAAAATAAAACCTCCTTTACTGAAGGGATGAGGCTCTTTTGCCTGAGTAGCTCTGATCTGATAGCTCTATGCGACGCTCAGCACTTCAAAAAGGGTACCAAACAGCCTGAAGGACTTAGTGAATACTGCGTGGTTAGCGCAACATCACTCAAGACTAGCACTCTGGCTGTCCGTAGACTTAACACTGATGCAGGAGTGAGGAGCTTGCCGTGGAGGATAAAAGCACTGTACGGGCTGCAACTTCTCATTTCAGCTATTCACAGTATTAGTGAGCAATCCTGTAACATTTATGCAGATGCATTAACTTGAGTCAAGGAAAAATCAAGTTTACCAAGCTCACTTAGATTAGTGATCACGATTGTTGGTTTAAATACATAATGGAAGGACAGTTTGCCAGATCCATATCTATTGAACAAGTTAAAACAGGTCTTGGAATAAATTATAAACTGTGTATTCTTAATCATCTGGCCTTAAGATTCACGATCAGAAGACTATTACAGTAAATTAGTAAACTAATTTACTAAATTAATTTACCTGTTTCAGGTCTGAAATATGACCTGTTTGTAAGTGTGGCTTTTGATTATGTTTTTCTTATCCTATTCTGGACTTTAGGTAGTTTTTTTCTGCATAGAAAAATTACCCACTTTTATTCATGTTATTGTAAGGACAGTGTTAAAATTGTCTTGGTCCTGTTGTAAGGTGTGACTGATGTTGTCGGAGAAAGCCAAACGATGCAGAGCTTAGGCATTATTACAGAATCACTATGAATTGCTTATGGATGTGATTTGTATTTAAGGTGTGAACAATGGCAGGGTAACTGGTAGTAGACTAAAGCAGGTCGTCCAAGTCCTGGAGACAATCCAGTCCACCTGCTCTCCAGGACAGAAACTCTGAGGGCTTCTGAATTCAGTAGTTATCTCCTATATTAGCCTGAAAGGTCTCAGGCCACTTACTTGCAGTGACCCGTGACTTACTTACAGTGACCCGTGCTTGCTAAAAAGGGCTTGACGTGGGGTGATGGGTGTAGATCTCTACGTCCATCCACCCAGCTTTGATCCACAGCCTCCAAAAGGGCTTTCCAGAAGGAGCTCCCCAACATTGGTTGCGTACACATTCAACAGAAGAGCAGGCATCTATTTCTAGAGGCCTTCTGAGACAGTCCTGTCTCTCTTTCCGTAAGGCAATTAAACTATTATCTCAAGTGATTAGGACAGTAAAATACTGGTGAAGCAGTGCCATAATTAAACAACTAACTCAGGGAAAGGGATTTGCTGAGGATGCACTGGGTACAGTGTAGGATCAGAAGCAGTGCAGAATAAGAATAGGAACTCTCCAAATCAGATCACTTCCCATGTTTCTTTGTTAATCATCTTTAAAGAATACATTACATAAAAAATTCAAAAGTGTTTTCCTCCATAGCACTTTTTACAGATTAAAGCCAACACAAATCAACGTGTGGAACTCTCTTGTTTCAAGAAAATATTCAGCATTTTTCTAAAGAGTTTTTATAATTTTTTCCTTGCATTATGTAGTTTTGCCCTCTCTGCTCCAAGTTTAAATTTTCCCTTTCTCTCTGTTCCCTTAGCTCCAAAAACAAGCAATATGATCCCCTGAGCTTCTGCAGATTTGGTCTTCCAAGCATAACTAACAATCTGCTATTTCTGAAGTGTATTTCAATAATTCTCAAAT
Organism: Cariama cristata; assembly: GCF_000690535.1. Classification (NCBI taxonomy): domain Eukaryota; kingdom Metazoa; phylum Chordata; class Aves; order Cariamiformes; family Cariamidae; genus Cariama; species Cariama cristata. The sequence continues at coordinate 37,977 of NW_009630432.1, forward strand.
TAGATCTCTGAACATGAAAGCACTTTTTCTAACAAACCTCCATGCAGACTACAGAAATGGTGATGAAAGTGAATTTTACCTGAGATGAGGTCACTCAGAGTCTCATCAGATGCCCCTTGCAAGGACTCTATGAACACCATCTCTGCTGTAAAATATTTGGGGCATCTTCCATTTGACTTGGATATAATGAACCCAAAGGAACTAAATTGTTACTCATCAATAATGATTATTAATATGAAAAGAAGTAGGGCATCAGAGTATCAATGGCACTGGGAACTGAATAAAGTAGGAAGTAGAGCTGTGCTTCTGGTGTTGGAATAGGTCAGTGACTGAATTTTCTGTATGTAAAATTAAATGTTTGAAGTTTACAGAGGAGATAAAAGTATTCCTCACTTACGCTACATTTACAGTCACATCTCTTCAGTTCCTGTGGACATCTTCAGAAACCATGCCACCGATAGCTCCCAGTAGTAGGAGTGCCCACCTCTTCCAATATTAGACTAGTGTCAAAAATAAAAATGCACAATGACTTTGGTGACAGAGAGACTAGACCTGGCATTGTTTCATACTCCAAACATCAGTCTTTCTTAACGTCAGTCTTTCATTCTACTTTTCTGAAAACACCGAACACAAAATTCAGAAGTAAAAGATGCAGGGACTCAGATGCATATTTGTTTTCCTGTAGTCTTTCATGACTGTGTTAACTCACTCTGGTTACCCTGACTAACCATCCTCAACCTTTGCAAAAACACATATGCAAAGCCAAAAACCCAAACTACTAGAAAGAAGAAAAATTCCACTCTTAAGCAAAGTTACATTTATGAGCTACTATAAACATTCAGAGTCACCATGACATTACTGAGTACAAACAGGCAAGCAGAATAATGAATGTGTTTACATTAAGATAGCAGGAAATTAGATTAGGTTTTCATTGCATCAGAAACAAGACTTCACAATACCAAACAGATCACTTAACTACATGTGTAGAAAGAAAAAATAGTTCACATGCCAAAATAGCTGAGTGTAACCTGGATTTATTTTTGTAAATGTGTATGGTACATTCGCCATTTCTGTACATAGAATCAACATTTTGCAGCCATAGCATACTGCCATCATAGCTTAAAAAAAAAAGATGGAAGAGCAGTGCTAATGATGAAAAGGCTATCCCACCTGGATGTGCCCATGGTGACTGACCAAACGAAGGATCATATCATAGCAGAAGGCGCCTAAATCCATTGATGTTTATTTCCAGAGCTATTAGTGTTGAGGGATCTGAACATGGATAAGTGCAGTGCAAGGGGAATCAAGCAAAGTATAATTTTAAGCCAAGCAAAGTCTAATTTGTGAGAAAATATTGGTGTGGCACTATTATTTTGTTAAATAACTAACAAAATCTGCAAGTTTATAGTCAGAAGTATAGGGAGCCTGTAAGGTGGGGGCAGAGCCCATTGCCTCTCACTTTCTGGGAGAGCCTGGGGGAAAGGTTGGAATATCATGCCACATTTGCACGAGGCTGACAGCTGGACAGAAGGTACCAAGAGCTTTTCTAACCATCAAAACCTCAGAGAATCATTTATTTCAAGAGACAAAGGATGCTGTATGTATATGTTGTGGAAGCTCCAGGATGAAAGATTAAAGATTCTTTAAATATTCTCAAATATCCCCCCGTAGAGAGCATTAAAGACAAGCTGCAGGAGACCAATGCAATCAGGAACATCACAGACATGTCACACTATAATGAGAAAGAGCCAAATGCATTCCTGGTGTAACACTGCCAACATTAGTGGATACTCACCAGGGGACAATTCGTCCCATTTTCAGTATTAGCAGCATCTGTAAGAACGGTTTGCCACCTTCTGGCAACACATATTTTCAGACAGAAAGTGGGGGAAAAAAATAAAGCACAATATTTTTTATTTAATCAAAACCTCTTTGATTCCCTGGGAAAATAATTCTACAAAGATACAAAAACAGCTGCTTAGACATTTCAAGAAATGTCTCATTCAGACTACTGAAAGTGTTCAAAGCTTTAATATATTGTTCATTATTCACTTAATAATGTGAATTCACATAATAATAGCAACCTTCCTGTACCTAAAGGGGCCTACCAGAAAGCTGCGGAGGGACTTTTTACAAGGGCATGGAGTGATAGGACAAGGGGCAATGGCTTTAAACTGGAAGAGGGAAGTTGTGGATTAGGTATCAGGAAGAAATTCTTCCCTGTGAGGGTGGTGAGGCAGTGGAAGAGGTTGCCCAGAGAAGCTGTGGATGCCCCATCCCTGGCAGTGTTCAAGGCCAGGTTGGATGGGGCTTTGAGCAACCTGGTCTAGTGGAAGGTGTCCCTGCCCATGGCAGGGGGGTTGGAACTAGATGGTCTTTAAGGTTCCTTCCAACCAAACTGTTCTACGATTCTACGATAATTTGGAAATTAAAAAGGCATTCTGATTTTACTGTACTTAAGGAATAAAATGTGATATCATTTTTACTCTTAACATTACTATTAAATATTAAAATAAATTAACATTAGTCCTTTACAGTGAATTTTATCTGATGCAAAATCCCATATTCTTGATAAACTACAAAGCAATTATTTAAAATATTTTGATGCAAAAGGAGAACCTAGTCACAAATCTGAGGTCTAACCTCTCTTGACCTGAGATCTTGGTAGAGCAGATAAGCACCGCAGGACTAGACTGAACAGAATCTTAGCAGGGCAACCTGTAAAGAAAACATAAGTATTGCAGGAAATTAAATAAACTTATCAGTAGGCTGAGCATTTTCCTCTGACTTAGTGCCTAGGTAATGCTCAGAAAGTAAAAGAGGCAGACCTGTCTTGTCCATTAGCGGTAAAGCCAGGTTTCTTCTGCTAGTTGTTCAGATGTAAGCCATCAGCAAGTACAAGATCCAGGTAGAACACTAGGCTTTAGTTAAGAGAGGAGCAAATAGTCCCATGAGAGTAGTACCTTCATTTCCACTCCACTGAACGTGTGTAAGCTGACATAGCAAAACAAACAATTCAGGCGTAAGGCAGTTCTACCTCAAACAAAAAAGCCTTTAGACAGAAAACTTCTGCTCCTGATGTTTTTCTGTTGTCAGTCTTCCTCCAAAACGGCTGTGTTCATCTCCTACTTGTCCTCCTACATGCTCAGGATCTTGTGTCTGTGGTGTCTCTTACTCAGTTAGCAATTTACTCCTTGCCTGGGGGTTATGCGAAACAGGTCGTAGGTGAGTCATTCTTACACATCCCATGGAGAAGTGCCACCAACCTGCATGGCAATAGCTTGTGGAAACTAAAAGCCACCCAGAAAACACCTACTAAATTACACCAAATCAAATGCCATCACAGTGACAGATTATAGCGCTGCTCCCAGCTCATTTATCTTGTCTAAATTAGTAGGTCAAGGGAGATCTTTTCCCTTCAAAGAAGTGAGGAAGGCATCTATTAGCCTTCAGTGAGATGTATACATTTGAAAAACAATTTCCTCCACAGTAAGGATGATATCCATAGTGACAAAATCAGAAACAAATTTAAAACTACATCATCCCTAAATGTCTCCAGCTGTTTCAACCCGCTGCGATATCCTTCACTTCTGCTTGCATGTTGTTTGGGCACCAGTAGTTCATGCTCTGTTAAACAAATACTGTCTTCAGTTCCTCCCAGAGACAAAGGGAGAAAAAAATAAAATCGTTGCTCTGTCTCTGGTTTCGTATGTTTGCAAAACGTTTTGAGACACTTTGGAATAATAGACAGTAAAAGTAGGTTATGTTCACAATTAACACATAGGTTTTATATAAAGCTTAAAAACTACAGAAAAAATGTTTATTCAGAAATAATAATAACTCTTTCCAAAATGCAGCTATAACCTCAGAATAAGCATAAAGAGAAATAATTAGTTTAGTTGCTCTACAGAATAAAATTTTGCATTTTTCTCCTGTTTATATTTGTTATGGAAAAGCAATCATTTTAGTGCTGGTTGAACAAGTCCAAATGAACCCTTATGGCTTGAACCCAGCTCTTTAAAAGGTTTTTCTTTTGAGCAACAAATTGCTGACATTACTGCACTTTGCTCTATCTAGTAATTTTGATATTTTCCCATAATGTTCAAACATTAGAGGAAAGTCAGTTACAATATCCTCACATCAGTATTCTCCTCACTAGCCAGTGACATACTGCGACAATGGCTTGTTGACATTGATGTCTACCAAGGCTGAGGATGACTTTCTACATAATTTCATTTTATTCGAAAGAAAAAGCAGGTTAGGTTGGGTTTTGGACGTCTCAGATTGATGGTACTTAAACCTTACAGAAAGTCATTTTGTCAAGTTCTTACTTGCAAGTATTATAGTGCCACAGAATGCGAATGACAGTTTTATTTCACGGCAGATTTTTCCCCCAGCCACTGGAAATTCAGCCTATACAGGTGCCTCCCCAGCAAGAAGGCCAGGCACAGTATTTTGAACAAACTGCAGACAGTGGCTCGCCTGGGGTTCTCCCACAACCACACTTCCCTTTAAGCTGTGGCTACAAGCCTTCTTGCTTAGTTGGCCAAGTTGTCTTTTTCTTAGGGTTTTCTGGGGGGAAGACAGAAATCCAGTAACGCATATAATATTGCATGTCCTAGTTTATGGATATCTACATTTATATGTCATCACATGTAACAAATACGTTGATTCACTTCTGTTGAAGTAGGTTCTAAAACTCACTACAATTTCTCACTGCAACATTTGGTGGTTTTTCCCTCCCCTTCAAAAAATGAAAATAGAAAAAAAAATTAAAATCGTCTAGGGGGACAGTCCATTAATAAATCAGTTCTCTCATCTCTAGGGAATAAAACAGCAGGCCTCTCACCCCTAGGTCTCCCCC
>NW_009630432.1:42851-57689 GCF_000690535.1 Cariama cristata
AGTGTCCCACAAATAACTGGTACAATATCGCCCTTCATGCCTCAGAGGAGCCGTGAGAGCTGGTTGCCCCCGTGGTTTTGAATGGTGCCCACCTGGCTTCTCCTCCTGGACGAGAAACAGCTGATTTGACCATAGTGGCACATTTTGCACAGCAGCAATCTTGTTACCCAAAAGCATCTCGCTGCTCCAGGCCATTTGATGTTTTTACTGGTGTACAGCTGATACCACCCGAAATAACAAGCTATTTCTGTAACTTCAGATGCTCTCAGAGCCTTGCACAAGATCTGGTAATGGCTCACCGCCCTTCTCTGCCACTCAGTGAAAAATGTCATCTCATGGGCAACTGGGAAAGAAGACTGCAGTTAAACCAAATACGTTGGTCAGACCAACGCTCGGCACCACCTCTACTCTGGGGAGGTGTGGCAATGCCATAAAAAGCATAAACTTACTTTTCTAAGGCCCAAAGTGGCCTGTTTAGTGCTAGCTCAGGTACCTCACTGGTGCACGCAAGCAGCTTCAAGCTGCCCGGCAGAGTGCTGGGATAGTTTTAGAGAACCAGGCAAAGTGACCTGGACCCCGTGCGTGGTCCCTGATTCAAGTGTTAACCAAAATGGAATTCCCTGGATTTCAGATCTAAAAAGAGCCGTGGTGGGGTCTGTGCCTCCCCTGTCAGGCACAGCCTGTACCGGGGGCATGGCACTGAAGAGCAGAAATAAAGAACAAGTCCATCGAAGTAGGTGCTTTTTGTAGGCAAGTTCCTAAGAGATGATCACTCTACATGCATGAGCCTTCCTTTTATTTTTTCTTGCTCAAGTGCCAAGCACGGAGCAGATGGTACATTACTCAGCCTTAACTGGAGGGTAAGAAAGTGTGATTTTTGAAAAAAAAATATTCAGTTGAGACCCTCAGCCCATTTAGATTCCCAGCTCAAAGTTTATTTGTCTTACACAGAACTTGTACTTTCTACTCCTCTCAAATGCTAATCCTCTCCACACATATGCTCATTATGCAAAAGCATATGACAAACACCATCTGGGAAAATAAATAGCTCCTCAGCTAACCGCGCTGCTCCGTCCCTTTACGTCACCCACCTCACTATTGTCTCTACTATTTTTATCTGCAAGACAGTAATCACTCAATCAAGCTATGGACTTAAAAGTGCCGTCTCAGTCAAACAAGCTGCAGATCGCAGGCTGGGCAGTAAAACCCGTCCCACTTTTCAAGATGATGTACATCTTCATGATAATTTGAAGGCAGCTGTAGCACTGAGAAAAATAAATGTATCTTTTAAAGGACAGTTGATATCACTGAGAGATACTAGTCCTGATCCACAGAAGTCTATGCTTTTTTTTCAGCTAGAAGGTTACATTTTCTCCCCCGTGAAATATGCAGCTCTTGCCATGAGTTCCACCTCGTTTCCATGGATTCCTGAGATAGTCCTTCATCTCTGACAGACTATTGCTCATACCGTTTGCAGCCAGGCAATGGTGTTAAGTAGGGAATGACATTAACCAAGTTCAGTGAGTTTTCTAACCTATACGTAGATGGGTAAGAATAGGAGTGGTGCTGTCATTAGTCATGATGGATTCATTGTCTGCCAGAACGTTAATCAAAAGAAATAGGAATCATGTATGCAAGAGAAAGGCAGCTCAGAATATTCTGGTTTGTAGCAGTGGATTAGAAGAATCATCATGGAGATGTCTATTTAGCTAAATTAAATAGGATCTGCACAATCCAACCATACTGTGTTGAGGCTAAGTAACCAAGAGAAATTCAAAATGCACAGCCAAGAGACTCAGCGGCTGACGCCACTTTGTAAGTACCCTGTAAGAATTGTAGGGCCACAAACACTGCAATATTATATCTGTTTAGAAAAAATATGAGACAGAATTCAACAATGATCTTATCTGAGCCACAAATTCTTGTCAATTATTATATGCTTGTAGGGACATGTTTAATAGATGGCGGAAAGTCCTTCTCATTTGTCCTCAGAGACAGTGCTGATATTGCCCAGCTAGGAAATCCATTCTACAGCTACAAAAGAGGCAATTTAATTTCATGAGCACGTGCCTTTATTATTTTAAGAATAATTTAATGTAGGCAGAGGAAAGCAGAATCTGTATGAAAAAAGACCGAGGTTTACAGCATTTGCAGTTACCAGCCCTGTGGTTCTTGCTTCATCTGAACTTTTTCTTGGGGGGGAGAGGGAGGTAGTTTTTGTTTTGCTCCCTGTTGACTCCACTGGGAGTTTCGCCTCACCTAAGACAGAGGACTTTAAGTCTGGTATGTGGTTTGGATGTTGATGTTGCTTGGAATACGTATATCTATGCAACACACACTCTGTGCTGCTGAATATGTCCTTAACTCCCTTCTCTTTGTTGTTACAACAGACGAACCAAACTCCTGGAGTGCTCCCTCTGCCACCTCCCCAGGTCTGCCGGAAGTAAAAACATAATCTCACCATTATCTTCATCACACATAGCCCCACCCTCTGACCCTTCTCACCAGAAAAGCCCAGAGCCAACATGGGATATCAAGAGGGAACACGATGTAAGGAAACCAAAGGAGCTTTCGGTGAACGGTCACAAAAAGAAAAGGTTAGGAGAACAAAGAGAAAGGTCAGCAAGTCCTAAAAAGGTAGACAGGTCAAAGCATGAAGAGGCTTCTTGGAAAGGATATTCAGAAGGCAAAAATAAGACCACTGATGGTGGCAGGCCCACCTCAGAAAGCAAAGTGGTGGGACACAGCGTTATGATCGAGGCTGGCGCGAGAGAGCACGTGTGTGCTGGAACCAGTGATGAACAGTTTGGGAGGCTGAGGAAGCCGGAAAGCAAGAGAGGGGGATCTCTTAGCAAAAAAGAAGATCACAAATCTGCAAACAGCAGTGAGAAGAAGTCAGCTGCAGCATCCGACCATGTCAAGCTTGATACTGGTGCTACCAAGACGTACAGTAGCAACCGCTGCAGCTCACCTGGAAGTGATATGGACCACAACCAGAGGGACCCTGACGGGAAACCCAGCGAGTTCCCCAGGAAGGGACATCTCCACTCCATTAGCACTCGCAGCACCAACAGCACAGTTCGAAAGGCAACGGTCTCCCCCGGGCCGTGGAAAATCCCTGGCTCAGATAAGCTACCTAGCGTCCTGAAGTCTGGTACTTCTGCCATGAGCAGATAAGCAAGGGACTGTTGCCCTCTAACTGTCTCAAACTGACGCAGAACATTCTTCTTAGTTTTTTGTCTCACATTGGTTTGTTTTAATTTATTTTAACTATCACACATATACACAAAGCATTGAGGAATGAAAACATTAGTGTGTAATTCCATGACAATGTGCACAGTACCTAATAAGTTCAAAAGCATATAGTCAACACAGAGATTTAAAATCGACCCTAAAGTCCCAGTTCCATTTTAGGGACTTTGGCAGCTATGGAAGAAACCAAAACAATATGAAGGACAGTACATCAGAGAAGGATAGTGCAGTGTAGCTTTAGCATTTTTTTCCCACTGCATGAAGGACTTGGATTTCATTCAAACTTTATATCAAGAAACTGGAACAAGTTAGAGCAATCACAAACTGGAACATCGCCTTAAATAAAACTGCACGGAGCAAGCTGAAACAGAGAGAAGATCTTTTCATGGAGCTAAAATGTTGTAAATAAATTGTTCTCGACGTATCTAGACAGGGGTTAAAGGGTTTCTTTGAAGCATCATTCGGAACTGTATACCCATGACACATCTCCACTGTTAACACTTTGGGATAGTCCACGTGGTACCCTGTAGCATAGTTCACTGGGCGCTAAGGGAGAAGCAGGGGAATCCAGTGGATAAGTTTCTGTGATACCATTTCTACTGCCATTTTTGTGAACAAACCATGTTTCTGTACATTGGAAAGGAGTTAGGGTGGAGTTGTATTTGCAAATTATTCTCAAAAGCGATTTATTCCAGGTTCCCCAAATCCAGCGAGGTTGCACACAAACCAATTGGTCAGGCTCAAAACCCAGATGTCTGCAAGGCCCTTGCAATGAAAGGAAGAGTGATACAGAGAAAAAGCTGCAGTTTCCTTAAGGAAAGGCCTTTCCTTCCTGCAGAAGAGGATAGTTTCACTTATCAACAGTGCTATGTTTCACACCCATCTGCATTTAGTCAGGACACTCTCACCTTTCATCCCCTCAGTTTGGCAGAGCAGGTGCCTTTCAGGCACACGTTAACAATAATTAGACTGGTTTCTGAAATACAGTTGTTGGTGTCCTCATTCAGTAAATTCGATATATTTCCATTTTTTAAATGGTGTCCATTTTATCATTTCTTCCCTACCTCCATTTATTTTTTTTTTGATCTTTTTATTTTTATCTTTCTTGCTTGTCTGTTTTGAATTTCAAGCCTTAAGTGCCAGGTAAACATTCCAGTCTGCCTTCACAGGAAATAACTCCACGTTCAGTCTATCAGTCATTATCTTGTTTCAAAAAGATGTGTGTGTGTGTGTCTGCGTAAGTGTGCATATGCTTCTTTGTCTGTCAAAATTATAACAAAATCCTGGGCAATAATACATTGGTAATTAAAAAAAAAAAAACAAAACCACAACATAAAGCTAAGTACTGTCAAAAATTCGTATTTAAAAATTATTATTCTCTAACAATCTTAGTTCCTCACATGCTCTGCTGAAAAATTAGATTGAGATTGGCTTTGTTCCAAGAAATTAGCACATTACTGTATGTCTCAAACATTGCACTGGACTGAGAAATTTGTAGGCATGTTTCTTCCTGTCCAATTATTTGAAAAGCCTCAAGTCAAGGATTTTGCAGCTTTCAAACAATTTCTTTTAGAAAGAAAAATCCATTTATAATTTCTAAAAAAGCACAAGTCCATGTAGCTGTTTATAAAACTCTTATTTAATGGAAAAAAAAAAAAATCTTTATCCCCTGAACTAGAATGCAATATAATTTGCCATTAATTTATTGAATCTGATTTTGGACAATGCTTCTGTAGTGTAGATGCACGTCCCGGTATCTTATTTTTATGTATAAAGAAAGCAAACAATGAAATCTAAAAAACAGTTGAGATTATACTTGCATAAACTCTAATTTGCACAGTTCACAGCTACTCCTTGTGCAGTAATTGCTTTATGCGGCTGTAATCGATAACCTGTGAAGACAGCACATCATCTAAACCCCATTCCAAATAATATTTCTGTGTAGTGTTAGCTGTGAATTTACCCTGTACAGCTCTATCTCTATAAATATAATTCCATGTATTAATAGTCACAGAAAGGCTGTAAGTGAGCAACTATTTTTATGAAACGCACCACTATGGATAAATTAACTTTTACAGAAATCTTGTTTACTGTATGATATTCTAAACCACTGTCAAATAAAATATATATCCAAAAATCTTTTTTTTTTTTTTAATTGTACGTAGTCTGTTTTAATTTTGAGTGATAGGCTTCAGTGTTACACCAAGAAACAATCCTTTACATGCATATGAGTAGAATTAACTACCTGCTGCATTATGAAAAAGGGAACACTCTATTTTGTTTTCTTACTCCAAAGGGTACACTTTATGGATATACACGTGGGTGACCAAATAAATCCTATGTAGGCAAGTTAAGGCGTATGAGGCTACACAGATGCAGAGAAGTCTCTCCCTTGGTGGAGAATCCTGAACTCTTGTTCTCCTTCCAGTCCCAGGAGACATGGGACCGGGGTGACCAGACTCCATTTACATGCATATGAGTAGAATTAACTACCTGCTGCATTACGAAAAAGGGAACACTCTGTTTTGATTTCTTACTCCAAAGAGGGGTACACTTTATGGGTATACATGTGGGTGACCAAATAAATCCCATGTAGGCAAGTTAAGGCGTATGAGGCTACACAGATGCAGAGAAGTCTCTCCCTTGGTGGAGAATCCTGAACTCTTGTTCTCCTTCCAGTCCCAGGAGACATGGGACCGGGGTGACCAGACTCCCAGCACCGAGGGACAACTTCTGAGCCTACACCATGTATACAAATGGCATCTGGCAGCTCTAACTAGGCCTTGAAAGGTTTGCTTACAACTGAGTGAAGGGGGCATAATTTGATTTGCAGTCTACTTTACAGAAATAATGTCTCAGAAAACATCATAAGGGTGTAAAAATAATGGTAACCAGACAGCCTCTTCTAGGGCCCAATCCATCCCCTGTTGAATAGAACAGAAAAATGCTCCTTACCTTCCGTTTGGCAAAATAAATCACCAGTGTACAAACTGTAGGCACTGTAAGATGTGCTGGCTGGAAAACTACTGGTGTTTTTCACACAAATATGACATTTTTTAAAATAAATATTTCCTTTTTCCTTAAAATATAATTTTCTTCAAAAAATAATTATTTGCCTTCATACACCATGAGTCAGTTTCTGCAGAGCCTCATTTTTCAGAAGATTAATGTTCCATGTAAAGAATTTCAACCAACTGAACTAATAGCGTCATTTTTCATTACAATACACACATAATAAATTTGAAGCATCTTTAATACTCAAAAAATATTTGCTACTCTTTAAATAGCCACCATTTTCATGGTTGGAAATCTGGCTACGGATCTGATTCAGACCCAGAGCTATCCCAGGGAAGCATGCTGAAGCTGTACAGCGTCATTGAGTCTAACTTTTTCTGTTAATAACATGTCCTTTCTTTTTTAGACATAGTAGTACAGCATTTGCATTGCATTGCCATTCTCATAACAGTTTTTTATCTAATTTTTCATATCAATACTTTAACACAGGAAATAATTGGATATTTATTTTGATGCACATTTTCTGCTCCAGACTCCAAAGCATCGCTGTAAGTAAGCTTGCCTGCATATGATCAGCAATGCACATTTGGGGAGGAGTTTTGGTAAAACCTCGTAGGCAGATGTTGGTGCAGCCCTTTTCTTAATCACTGGCAAATGTTGGGTCTGGGGCTCACTTTCTCTCCAGGTATTTCTCTGTTCAGTAGCTTTAGGAAGTCCACACAAACTGCAGAGCCTGGAAGAGCAGATCTTCAAACAAGTTTAATAAAAAAGTCAGAAAATTTAACAACTCTCACAAAATATCACTGAAGATGCCATCTTTTCTTTCAGAAAGCTGCTGGACTGACGACACACTTCATTTAGGTACAACCTAGCACAGGCTATGCTGGTTTCACTACACTACCCTCCCCTTAACAGGAGGGACACTTGTAGCCCATATATCTACCTACTCCACGGACTCAGTGATAAAACTGCCAACAATTTAACACCAGCATGGATAGCTGTCTGCTAGGAATTGATGCAGAAGTTTGAGCACGGCCCCATCTCTTCCCTGATATTTGTGTGTGCAGCCAACCACCATTGCCAAGAATTTCTCATCTCCATCAAAGATTGGCTTCAGTCTGATTTGTGCCATCTCTGCTGAAAATGAACATCTCATGCTTAGCCTCCTCTACATCCCAGGTGCCCTCAGCACCACCAGATCTGTCCTGAATCTCTTCTCTTCCTTCACAGCTCCCCACTTCTCTTGTTCTTAATCTTACCTCTGAGATAAGTGCTGCCGTCTTTCAGTGGATTGAATCTTCCATTCTCTGTTTTCCCCTTCTATCCATCAGAACTTTGTCTTCCTCTTTTTACCTCTTACCTTCTGGCCCTCTCTCACCAGCTGACACCATTTGCCACTCTCAACCTCTGCCTTATGTGTCTCAGTAGCTCCACATTGGACACCTCTGCTGACAGGTGTCATGACCAGTTACTCGCACTGGACAAGTCATTAACATACTCCTGGGTGTCACATAAACATATAGACATATCCAACACCTTCTGTTGAAGCCCAACACAAATCATCTGCCATGGCCTCCAGAAACCAGCAGCAGTTACTGATCAGGCAGACTAACTATGTGCAGTCAGTGACTCCCTTTGCAAGTACAAATAATGTTTTTTCTTCAATGCTATTATAGCTAAATGTCTGTACTCATAATGATCTAAGCATTCTGGCCAGGTTTTGTGGCTGCAACATGCTATGATCTCTACTGGAAATCTCCAAATTCATTTTGCAAAGTAAAGACTGGCAAAGCCACAGGCACATTTCTGTCTTAGCCACTACGCTCTTTTTGTGTACCACTGCTGTAGCAGAAACCTGGGGCCAGAACTGCAGAGGCGTAAGTAGAAGAGCACACCTCAGCTAATGAGGAAGTCACTTCCCATGTTTCTCCTTACTTGGAAGCAAATTTTGGTGTGAAGGGGAAAAGTTTCTTGGTAAACTGCCATGGACCTCAAAGTAGAAGAATGCTTTGGACTTGCCCAGGCATGACTGATCTCATTAGGGATTTACTTCACAGTTCACTTCTGCAAGTCTCCAAAAAGAGTCCTTTCCGTCTTTTGTCCCCTCGACGCCTAGGATATTTTCTGGAATTGTTGCTAAAAAGGCCTCACAGGCAAGGCAGGCTGCCTAATCTCATGACTAAGAGACAACTCGGAGAGAATTTCCATGACTGTGTCACACAGGGCTCCCACCCCCACCTCTATTAGACTCAAGGACTCCTAAGGTTGTTTCTCCATCTATCACGTCAGAGCCAAACATCACCTCTACCTTGACAGCTGGCATTGAAACAGTGAATCTTTTAAATTAGCCTTTACTCCCAAAGGAAAATCCAGTGCACCATCTGAACAAAAACAGCTGTGCTTTGGGAGAGGCCAGGACTCAAATGTCACCTACTCCCCAAGCCCTTCTCTGGACAGCCCACAAATCTCCTGCTCAGCACCCAGGACTGTCCTCTCCCTTGGAGCAACAGCCTCTTCCCACCTCCCGAATTAGTGACCGCAGGCTCTGCGTAGACCATCACCCTCCAGGCATGCTCAGTCCAGCCTTCATGGCCCCGATATATTTTTATCAGTATTTCTAACAGCAATGATGTGATCGCACATTTATCTCCATAGCTGGCACCTAGACTTAGAGCAATTTCTTTTTTAATATATTGTCAAGACACAGTAACATAAGCAATATCTCTGAATTATAGCCAATCTAAAAATGATGTTCTGTCCTTTCCTGCCTTTAGTGCCACTATGGCAATAAGTCACTCTGCCAGTTTAATTAATCGATAAGGAGAGTTTTGCTTACAAGGTAAAAATGTATCTCTTTTAAACAGCTGAGGGAACATCAGTGCAAAAATACCCTCTCCCACTTGCACACACATGGACCTGGAGCACCACCTTCCACTCCCACTCAGGAACTTCCCAAATATCCATGTCTGAGATGGGTGGCTGTCCCTCTCAGAAAAAAAAACACATAATGATGCAGACTGATCCAGAAAGCTATCGTTCTTCCACGGATGAACTGCTGTAAGTGTTTTAAAGGTAAATATTTAAAGATATTTAAACTGAAAAAATAAGAAAGAAAGAGTGGGGGGAGAAAGAGAAGAAGTGACAGGGCTTCCTGTGATGTGGCCGCTTGCTGACCTGCTCTATTTTCAACTTCCTCAAGCTTAAAAATGAAAAAAGATGACCTATCAAACACGACAAATGCTGCAAGTTTTGGAGACAGCAAGAAAGGATATTTAGTGATTACGCTTCTGAAAAAAAACTAATTTATTTAAGTAAGAGGCCTGCTTAAACACAAGGAGAGGGATGGTGATGGTTAGAGAGAGATGGTTGCTGCAGGAGCAGCTCCAGGGTGCTGATGGGCTCTTCTGACACAGACTAATCCCCCCATTTCTCCAGAGGTTGCAGTCATGTGGAGCAGCCTCAGCAGCGTGCTGGCACTGCAGGGACAGACCAGCGGCAGCAATTACTTCCCTGAAATGCAGGAAGGTCAAGAATTCAACCCCTGTGATGCTTCCCTTTACCTCTGTGCCCCAGAACTGCTGCATACCACCAAGGGATATAGCCCTGTTGCTCACCCAAAGATGCTGTAGATGTGGAAGCAGTGGGAGGAAAAACTAAAACATGAAAGCCAAACCCAGACCTACAGTGAGAGCCCTGGGGCATCTGTAAGTTGGAAGAAAGGTTCGGAGCAACCGCAGAGCCACAGTTACAGAAAAACCAGCAGGAGTGAGACCAGGGCACTGGCATTCTTCTATCCCTGCCCTCCCAGTAAATTGGGGCCATTGCTGCCACTGAAGCCACCTGAATTTTTACACTGTTTTTCTAACACTCTGCAAAAAAAAATGTAGGTTTTGCTTCCTGGATTGCCTTTTGTTCAAAAGCAGTGAAAAACAACAGGCAACTAAACCAACCCAAAACACCCTCCTCTGCCATCACCAGGCAGCAGGGCTGCCCATGGCTCTGAAGTTTCTATTCATACATATGTATGTATGAAATTAATGAATTTTGGTGTTTGTACTTTCCTAAAGTGATTAAAAACTATGCTAAGAGCTTTAACTAAAGTATTTAAAGAATTGCAGTCCACAAACCAGAAAATTGTTCACCCTGTCTCTAAACCAGCAAGTACAAAGAGCTACATTTAGGTACCTATTTAACTCAGGAAGCAAATCAGACCTTTCCCTGCATAGTCCACAAAGCTCACCATGTACAAAACACCTGTTCCAATTAGTACTTTACTCACTCCAGAATTTTTTAAAAAATAAGCCCAGCAGGCAATACGGAGCACTGTAACGTGTTAGCACAGAATATTTCAGAGTACCTCCAAACCTCGAACATCATAAACAATACTGACTGATTACTCTTTTATGTCGCCCCAGGAAAGAGGAAGGCAAGCATGTGCCTCCTCCTGAATGACTCCTGTCTCCCATATGCCTGGTACTGCACAGGTTTTTGGGGTGGTTGCTGGTAGAGACATGCCCCAAGTGCCACCATGCCATGGTGGGTGCAGCAGGTCACGAAATTTTTGGAGGCACCTTCCCGTCCGACTTGCACACCTGCACCGCAGCATCCCCCTGCACCCATGAGCACCTGTGGGGCATCCAGCTGAGAGGGGGTCACAACCCCAGGCTGTGGGGCTGCACGAACAGCTCCGCATCCCCGGGCACGAAGTCGTACGTTGTGACACTTCCCGACAGCTAGCACCTGGCAGCACAAGCCCCCAAAGTAGCCTTGTGTCAAGGAGCAAAAGCTCTTTTCCTAACCACAACACTTTATCCTGAGACCCTTTTGGGGGTGTACAGCCCCCTTAACCTGGCTACTTATTCATTTGCCGTATTGATTTATGGTGAGGCACTCTTTCTAGCAGAGGGCAGCTTCAGTGATTCTTCTGGCCTGACTTCACATCCCAACACAAGATAGGATTCACATTTAACAAAACTGAAAGAGCCCAGCTCTAGGCTCTGCTCATAACGCATCTCCGGAGGATCAGCAACCTCACTCCCTGTGGGAAGGCTCCTCGAGCAGCCCCCACCCAGTTCCCCGCTCTCATCTCTCATCCTGTTCTCTTCATATTGAATGTTTTTCATGCTGGCACACAAATGTAAAAGCAGCCTGAACTGATCCCCTCCATACCTTTGGTCCCCTGAGGTTAACAAGTAGGTCTCTACTTCACAGCTTTATAGATCCATTATGTTCTTTGATTAGCAGCTCCTTCCCAGACTAAAGGGCTTTGAAATAAATTCAGAAGGTTTGATAGTTAATATTTTTAAGACTGATTGTTAAAGTGTTTTGCAAATTACATAGAAATTATTCACATTTCAGCCCTGCTTATAAGCACCACAGCAAATGCCAGCAAGCACCCCGGTGATGGCACGGGAGGCGCCAGGGCACCAAGTGTGTCAGGCCTGGATGCCACCGGAGCTCTCTGCTCTTTGTCCGACCTTCCCGCTTAGATGTCCATGCTCTGCTCTGTAGGACCTGCAACCCCCATTGCATATGCAGCTGCTGAAGTCCAAAGGGAATAAATGATGGACCAACCCAGTGACAAACCCCCCCTGATTTCCCCATTTGTTTCAAGCATTTTCCTCACAGCAGGAGGACACGGTAAATAATGTGCACAGCAACATCCAGCTCTGCCACCATCAGCACAAGAGCAGGCTTGCCTGGGGCAAACCACCCTGGAGAATCAGAGGCTGATTTTCACCATCCCGGTCTGGACTGCCTCCTGGTGACCCAGCTGACACAGAAAAGTGGTCGGGGACCTCTGATCCAGGAGTGGCCATGTAAACATCGCAGGCTCAGGTGGAATAAATGGGTCCCATGAGTCAAAGCAGGGTGGTAGGAGCTGTCGCTATACAACAACAGCAATTACTCTCACATCAAGCTACCAAGCACAGGAATTTCGGATGGCATAGCCTGAGGGACAGTAAGGAACTGTTACACCTTTTTTATAAAAGACTGTATTAAAGTAGTAGATAAAAAAGCAAAAAGGCTGTTGTAGCATGTGAAAACTGAAGTATGAACTGACATGCTCATTTTAATGGCATCTCTTGCTCCCTTTTCTTGCAGTTAGAGACAGGTTTTGTACGTCGAAAAGCCGTTCATAGCCAGTTTTTATGGGATACAGGAAGGGTGGGAGCTGCTCTGTGGAGGAGAGGGGGAAGTTAGATGAAGTGGGATGCCGTTGCCGCTGCTCTGTGCCCTTGAACAGAGCACACGTGTGCACACGTACACACGCGTGTTCGAAGAAGAGACAAGCAGGCAGCTCTGGTGCTGGTGCTGACTCTTCCTCGCAGCCTCACCACGGGGAAAGGACAACTCGGACGTGTGGTCTCCGCGGTCGCTCCAGCGCACGGCAGGCTTGCTGCCGGGCTGCTTGGGACGGTGCCGCCGGCACGCAGGGTATGCTGGCCACGCTGGCATTGCCCTGCTAAAGCTCTTCTACCCTGTGTACAGAAGTATTTAAAGGCAAGAGAAAATAGACTCTATAACCCAGTGCTGATCTTCTGAGCTCTAGCAGTAAGCATTAGTAGAAAATGCAAACATCAGATTTTCTACTAAGGTCTCTCAGCAGAAAAAAGTGATTCACCAGCATAATAAAAAACATAATACTGTAAGAGGAAACAATTTTGTTCTTTAAGTCATAAATAATGTATGTAGTCACAGAATTTTTATAATTAGCTAATATCACATCATTTTTAAAAATACTGTAAATTATCTCGTAAGTATGTAACCTTTGGGAGCTACCAGATATTTTATGATGTCTAATGGAGTCAGGGCAGGGAAACACAGAATAAAACTGCCACAGAAGAAACTACCAAGTCATAAGAACCCAAACCACAGCAACATAATTGCAGAGACCAAACTACAGCCTAAGGAACCCAATGGGTATGATCCATAAACAATAAAGAAAACTGCAACTACATAAACTTATAAAAATAGTATGCAAAATCAAGTTATAAAAAAACCAGTCAAACTTTGAGTCTTTGGCAGACAGGAAATATCCTCCCTGAAGCTGGTATCGGCCTGGTATCTGGTCAGCCTAACACCAACTTGGGTCAGCTTCACAGGAATAAGGCTTTTCAGCCAAGTAGATCTGTAATTGCTTCTCTGTGTGTTCATTATGCAATGTCTTTTTCATTAGTTTTCCACTTTGAAACAGACTTTTTTGAGTTTTGCTATTTCTTCCAGCATAACTATTGTGTAACGAGCTACTGTCAAGAACTCAAAGGACAGATAGCTTTAATCAATATTGGTAATTGGTAATCAATGGATAAGTCTATGCTGTATAGCAAGGAGCTCTGAAAGCACAAATGTGGGATGGCAGCAGGGTAACTCCTCAAAAGATGCATTACAGGAACAAGATGACATTGGGGTCCCAAGGTCACAAACACAAAACACAATTTACCGATTAGTGAGCCCAAAAGGAACTCAAAAGCTGGGAGGAGCCTGTTTTTAGGGCACAGCAGAAAACATAATGTGAAATATCCTGCATAGGGTGACAGCACAAACAAGGTACCAAGGGGGTACAAAAGACAGTCATGGATGCTTCAAGACCAGGTTCAAAGGAAGAGAGAAAGGAATTGCTCCAGCACCATCTTCCTTGGTTAAGAACTGTACACCTGATCAACATTGCTGCATATCTGCGGCCATTCCTCCACCACCTCCGGCAGAGAAAGAGCTCTGCCATTGGATTTCCCATTCGCCACGTTCTGCCACTGCAGCTCAGCAGTCCTCTCTTAAGGTTATCTTTTACTGTGTCACTGGGCAAAGGAAATCAGGATTTTAAGAGCAATGTGTGTGTGTTCATGTGCTTTCTGCTCCAGTTTTCATCTGTGACTCGGTGATGCTGCAGCACTCAGATGCAGAATGAGTTATTGTGGCTTAAAGGCAAGTCCTCACTCCCTGTAAACCTTTATACAACATAGAGCAAGTGAAACCGAGAATGCTCAGTAGCCCAATGGTTAGGAAGATGAATGTTAGTGTCCCAAGTTCAGTCCCGTCTCCGGTAACTAATGGGATCCAAATGCAGAGCGGGATTCATCTCATCCAAGTTTAGATACCTACGTTACTGTTACTCATTCTAGGCCCTTTACAAAGGAGACCAATAGGCGCCTTTAGAAAGAGATTTGCCCAACACTGTCAGGATGAAATTATTTGTCCTACAGAGGCATCTAAATCTTTCCATTGACTGGAAAGAGCATGGAGGGTTGCGAGCTCTGAGTCACGTCTGACATCTCGGTTTCTGAAGTCAGGATAGATAAATCCCTACTAAAATGTTCCCAGATGCCTTCAATTTCAGACATGTCCTAAGCGTATCTATAGGATCAGGCTGCATGAAGGAGATAAGCAGCAAAACCCTGAGGGTTCAGCTGGAGCTATTAGGGATATTATCTGCGTGCAACATCCCCACTCCGGTGCCCACAGCGGAGGCAGGGACTCAGCCCCACGGGCAGTTAGGAGGCAGCTGAGCTGCAGCTCTGCCAATCTGGGGCAACCTGGAGGATTGCTGCCGGCATCGACGAGGCAGGAAGG
>NW_009630432.1:57733-59443 GCF_000690535.1 Cariama cristata
AAATCGAAACTCCCAGCGTGTTATTGCCCTCCCTGTGCTGCCTGCACAGCTACTGCCTGCTGCTGCCCCAGGACACACATGCCATGCTCAGAAAGCAACACAAAAGTGAGTAACTGCAGATGTCACGGCTTTACAAGAACAAATATTTCACAGTGCACCTAACTAGCAGGTAATTGCTAATGTGTTTGCGAAGGTGTCATGTTGGTAACTTACTTAAAGTCTCTCTTTCCGAAGTTCTCATTCGCATCGCAGATCCTATGTCCTCTTCCCAACAAGATGACGCTGCTTTTCACTGTGATGTGCGTGCAAACGTCTAGAGACAGCAGTTCAGGGCTTGGTGTACAGCTGTTAGAGAAAAATGTGTGTTTCTAACAGACTACGCTCACGGTTTCCCTCAGAGTGCAATTCCTGCGTGGGTCATGACGGGTCCTTTTTTTCAGGTGCTTCTGCCTAGAACCCGTCAACATGTCTATCCCTGACACATAACCCAACATCCCAACTCTCACTACCTCTGACTTGTTTATCTTTTCTTTTTGCTGACCTCTTGAATGATTTGATTTGATTTTTTCGTCTGCTTTTTTCCCCCCATAAATTATCCTTATGATTTTTTTTCTGTTTTAAAAGAATATTGGATATTTTAAAAATCTAAGCCCGAGTCTCCCAAAGAAACAGGAGCAGGTCCTTACAGAATATGGAGGAAATCCATACCTGGGTACTCCCTTCTTCCTTTGGGGACACAGAAGCAGAATTTTTCTACCTCATTGCACATGTGGTACAGAAGGTGTGGTATGTGAGGAACAGAAAACGAAGCAGAACTTTCCTGCCCAAACAGGTCATGGCAAAGAGGATCTATACGTACACGCACACTCACAAAAACGCATCCCAACAGTCACACAAGCAGTCCTGCTCAGTCAGAGTTTTGCTAGTAAATTCTGTGTGGGTATAGTCAGGCCTGAAGCGCTCTCGTGCTGGGATCATTTTGGCTCTCTGCCATGAAACCTGAATTTTTGCATTTGGCACTATTTTTCTTAAGTTAATCATGTGCTTGTGTTTATGTATATCAAATGATTATTCTGTTCACAAGGACATAAAAGGTAACCCATATGAAAACACTGAAGTGAGAGTGCTTAGCGAGCACCGTCTGTACCATGCCTGAATCCCAAGATACTCTTTAACCTCCTCAGTTTTCTGAAGGTGGTTAGAGGAAGGCTAACAGAAAAAGTGATTAAAACCGTTATCCCCCCTGCACCGTACAGTGGCAGTGGTAGAACAGTAGGATGTTACTGTCATGATATGTCAAGCACCATAGCTGAACTATGTTTGTCTATTCCAGAATTGACCCATCCAGGATTTTTCATGTCATAAGAAAAAGGAGATTGTAGAACTACCAAGCAATGACTGTAGTTACAATATATTTGTACCATTCATAGCTCAGTTTGACACTCTGGTGTCACTAAGTAGGTGACATAAAGGGTACTGTAAGGCTTGAGACACACTGAAGGTAATTTTTTATTTCTTACCCAAGTGATATCTTAATCAGTTGTGTTTGTAGCCACAGATTTTGAGAATGGGAATTCTAAAAGACTTTTTTTCCTGATCCCTTTTACCAACTACAGAATTTTTATTTCCTTCTAATATTTCCTCCTAGGAAGCAAAATCTCTTTTAATTAAACTAACGTCTACCTCATGAAGTTCAACAAGGCGAAGTGC
>NW_009630433.1:0-2746 GCF_000690535.1 Cariama cristata
GGGGCTTTTTTGGGTTAATTCTGCCAGGAAGCGGTTGCAGCCCTGACCTTGGTGTGGGAGCCAGCCTGCACGAATGGGAGCAGCAGTGGCTCAGCCCTGTCCACAAGCTAGAAAGCACTTGTCACCAAGCATACCCTTTGGAGCATTTTACAGAAAAAAAATGTTTTTAATGACCCTTGTTATCTGTATGCCTGTGCCAGCGGCACCCAGCTTGTTAATAACAGAGCTCTATGTGTGCCAGTGCCACTTAGCGCCCAGCAAAGACAGTGCTTCCAGCTAACCCGGCCCTTCCCCACACTTGGCCTCAGGTGGTAATTTCAGCTTAGACATGGAACCAGTAGGCATGATGTGAGGTTGATGAACTCATCAGATGTTCCTACTGCACCAAAATGTGAGCATTCACCAATGCCCCAGACGGTACTGCTGCTACTGCCACGTACGTGGCAAGTTGAGTGGGAGCTGTGGCTAAAGGAAAAATTGTGACCTACCTACTACTCATTGGTGGGCATGCACTCAGAAATTGACCCAGTTTGAAGATTGCAATAAAAAAAACACAGGTCTAGGAAGTACTTTGAAATTGGTATGACATCTAGGTGAATTAAAGAAATAAACCATTCAAAGAAAGATTATTTTTTTTTAGGGTGTAAGATGTGAAGTTATATACCTTCCCAGGAAGATGTCTCTGCTGTCTAAGAAAATAAGCTTGTATTACAGAAACACTGGTCCCACTTTGTAAGAATTATTTGTGTACAACTTGGGTGCATGGAAAAGATGTAAGAAAAAAAAAAAAAATCTCAACACAAAAGCTTCAACAGTGCTCTCAGAAAGTCGCCTTGGCACTAAGGCATACTGTACAGAGCACCCCCATGCCTCTATCAACACCATGTTTGTCCAATAAGCTCTTAAAAAAGTTATCAAAAGAGATTTGATATTGCCTTGTCTTCTTCAGGAGCATCTTGGGTAGAAACTAACAGCAAATCCAAATGTGGGGATTTTTTTGGCCCTGCTAATCTTTTTTCTTCTTTTATTCACAAAGCATGGAAAGCAACTGATTACTATCCTTGTCATAAAAACATTTTGTATGCGGTAAAGCCCTTCAGGTTCTCTACTTTCCCCTCTTCCAGCTTCTGAGAAGTCTTTTCTGCTGGATTGCTGCTTGCTGGGTCTCACTTTGTGTTTGCGCATTTGTGCCGGCTGCCTCACGGCAGGTCACTGCATGCTTCTCTGCTGAAACTCATCCTGTTGACTTGGACTATTTCTTCAATATCTATCAAGTATTCTGGTCCTACCCTTCTTTTTATAGCAAAGCACTTTCCTAAAGCTGCTGCTGAAAATACTGAATAGATGTGGACCCTGGACAGCCACTGGAAAGATTTCCCCAGAAAGCTCTCTGACTTTGACACTGAAATCAACATATTGTGAGTCTAAATAGGTTGCATTTCCTCTGCTTGCTTATGAGAATGTCTTCTGGGACAGTGCCAGAAGCCTTACCAAAGTCAAGCCGTATCACATCTAGTGCTGACCCCCCTAGCCATGAGGCTAGTTATCCTGTCAAAGAATGGAATCAAATTAGTTTGATACGATTTGTCCTCAGCAAAACATCAACAAACCCACGCCAGCCATTTTTTTACAAATTTATAAAATCTATCTAGGGGATTAGAGACTAACTGGTCAGTAGATCACTCTCTTAAGTTTTTCACATAGAGATATGAGGACATCAGATCTCTAATTCCCTAGGTTTTTCTTCATCTCTAGTATGGTGATGTTGCAAGGCCATCCTTAAATCCCCTGGAAGCTCATGCGTAGTCTGCAATGCTCCAACACCCTTCCCACATTTCATCTTTTTCTTTTTTGTGCTTCAGGCTGCTGAAGAGCTCTTGGTCCTCTTTATAGGTCTCTGCTTATGCTCCCTTCAATTCCCTTGCAGCAGGATAGTTTCTTATTGGGACTTTGACCCCAGCTCTTTTATCACTTCTCAGATCTGTTTTATCCTTTAGGACATCTCTTCACAGACCCTGCCCACCAGTTTTCTGAATTCATTGATATTTGGTATTTTATTTTTTGGAGTCTAAAAGTACTTTAGATTAACTCCTTTTACAAAGGTCTGGTATTCAACTGCATTTTGAGGCAAAAAAAGCTTGCAGCACACAGCTGAACACTTGAAACTATCGTAACAGCTCAAAAGAGATGCAAAAGTTCACATTCCTGTTGGGCTGCAGGTGAAGAGCTCCAACTTCAACCACCTTCATACAGCTTTGTCTGTTACAAACTGCCAGCTCATCGTGAGACCATCCAAGTCACTTCAGAAATAGCTCCATCTCTTCAGCCAAATGCTGTGTCAGCTCTTTTCTGACGTGGTGAAGTCAGCAGGGATTACTTCAGTGGTCCCAGCCAAAATCATGACCGAGGGGGACAGCAGTGGTACTTTGTGCTATGCAAGGCCAGAACTGTACTGTACAATGGGACACTCGACATTCAAACTCTGCAGTCTTCATTGCTTGAAGCACAGCACTGAGATGCTACAGAAGAACTCATTTCACCAAGCTGAGTCCTTTGTTCACACACCAAAAAGCAATGAGTTAGGGATCTGTTTTGTACTGGGACAGAATTTGTCTATTTTAGTAAGGTGAGCTGGATTCATCTGTACTCCAGACTCCCAGATCTTGCACTAAGGAGCTACTCTGAGTTCCAAACCAGGGCTACCTAGTCGTGAATTGCATGCAGGAGACCTGGGCCTGCTATTCCT
>NW_009630433.1:2777-23821 GCF_000690535.1 Cariama cristata
GAGGAGACAAGGTGTGGAAACCTCACCCTCTGCAGAAGCTGCAACCTTCTGCCTCCCTCACCTCCCCACGTACAGCACGGTGCAGGTGTAGCTCAGGCAAGGAGCAGAGCACCACCCACCACCAGTGCCTTCTCTTCAAGGGGATGCCGACTGGCAAAGTACACAGCGGGACCACGGCTCCTCTGCCTGGGCTGAGAGCCAGAAGACCCTCAGCCCAGTCCCAATGTGCTGAAAGAAAACAGAATGTGGAATAAACATTCATTTATGCTTTTGCGGGTCGAGGGGATATAGGTTTGTGCTACAACAGGTAGCACAGAGCTGGTGGTGTTTTCTGAACAAAAGCTAGACACCTCCTGGTGTGCACAGGCAAGGCACCTCCGAAAAACAAAACCAACCGTTGAAATCAGCAAGCAGGCCCTTGGATACAGAATGGCAGAAAGCATCATTGCTTCCCAAAGCAGCCAGACTCACGTTTTCTGGCAAACAGTCCACACAAGATACTTGCTGTTATACTCCTGGTTCCTGAGGTGGTGGGTTTTTTAAACCCACTTCTTTGTTTTCAAGGTGTTTTCCAAACTAAGAAGCACCACTTCTGCAGATCCTGCTGTACAATTTAATATCAGCTTTTGGAGGGTTGCCAAGTTATTTTGCCTGAAATGGCTTGTAAGGGCTGGCTGCTGAGAAGTCAGAAGGTCGGCAATCTGCATGTGGGCTTTATTAGTTATGTCAAAGATAAGGGGGAAGGAGGCGGGGGAGGACGAAAAGTCTTCTGGCAATATCACTGTTGGAAGCAGAAGCAGAAGCAAGCTCTTTGTAGTTCTTTTGACTTGCTTACAGAACGACTGCATCGCCAGGGCAGGGTGAAAGCCTCTCAGAGTACCTTATGTTGACCCCCAAAACAGGAAGCATGGCCAAAGAATTGCTCTTCTTTTTCTTAAATATTCTTTTCCTATTTTTAATTAAGTCTTGCAGAACTCCAGAGATGACAACTACTGCTTCTCCCTTAGGCCCAAAACTTGTAACCTTGGTAATACAAGGAAATTAGCTCGGTTTGCCAGTTTATTCTTGACAAATCCACACTGGCTGTCACTCAGCCCTGCATTTTCTCTTTTCATCATTGAACTTGCATCTAAAGGCAACAGCCTTAGCAGGCCCCCTCTCTGCCCGTCTACAAACCATCCAGCCTGTGATTACTATACAAGCAGAAAAATCTCCCTTTGGGACTGCAATTGTTTCCCCTTCAATATGCAATAAATTAGTTGGCTCCTTATTAATTGCAAGAGATTTACATGTGATCAAGTGAAATGACATGGACAGTGATGAGAAAACTGGTCATATCTGCTTGATGGGAACGGTGTGTGGCTTTGTCATCGACCTGGTGCTGCAGCTTCTGATGAATACCACATCGCTGTAGCCTGGGAAAACTCATTTTAGAATAGGAGCAGCTTCCCAGCATAGCTTGTTACTTGTCATCTCTGAGGATTAAAAGGTTTCGGACAACAGCTAGAAGATACTATTTCAGGCTCCCATGTAGCGAGGCCTGACCTGCAAAAGTAAAGTATGAAGGCTCCCACGTGAAAGGAGCTGATGAGGTATGAGGCGCGGTGCCTGTCTTCTAATTCTGGTTTAGGGAGACTGTGCTACGAGATCCCTCTTGGCTGTGGGTCCCACCTTCTGCGGTCACCTCTACTCTCCTGCTAAAAAAAGGCAGCTTCAGGCAGCTGTCATCAAACCACAGAGAAGCACTCTGGGGCATCTTTTAATTCAGCCTGGAGGCTTACGCGCAGGAGAGAAACATCCAAGGACCTCAGATCCCAACCCAAGACTGAGACAGGATTCTGCAAGCAGGAAAGTCCCCTTCCCTCTCCTATGGCACTGTATAGGTAACAGAATATGATGTGGAAGAGAGAAGTTCTGGAAATCTGGATTCAACAATAAACCACCACAAGACACTGTAGCAAAAGTTACCTATTTTATTACAAAACCAAAATCAAACAGATGCCTTTCAGTCTAACAAACAATGCCATAGGCAGAAATGTGCTGGGGCAGGGTAAGTTCAACACAAACTCAGGCCATGGAAAGCGGTACCTTCACATGGATGAATCCCACCGCAATGCAGTTCCCTCCAACACGCTGGACCCTTGGAGGATCAGCAAAAAAAGAGAGATTTTTGCTTCTGGCAGGAAGAACAGATGACTTGCACTGTGAAGCCCTGGTTCTCTTCTCTGTCCCAGCTGTTTTCAGCTACCATTCAAAGTAGAGCTGGAGAGGCCCAGGAGGACTTGAAGGATGAGGAGAGACATGTCCAGGGTCTGCTTCCAGGCACAATGTTGACACTCCCCATGCCCCAGCTTCAGAAGCTACTGATGCAAGGTAGAGCAGAAGAATGCTTACCACCACCAGATAAGGACATGTTTGGCCTGGCAGCCAGGTGGACCGGACAGTTATCTGGCAATAAAAGCAACAAGGGAAGAGGGGAGCTGAGGCACTGCTCTCTTCTGATGAGTACAGACTGTTTGGACAATTCATAGGATGGGTTATATGAATCAGGACCAGTACTGTCTGCATGATCTTCCAACACACAAACCCAGAACAAGCAACAATGTCTATCTGGACGTTACACAATCATGCTGGTTGGGTCTTGCATGCCAATGTACAAGTGTTGCCAGAAACTGCTCAGAAGCCCATGCAAACCCAGCAAGTCAGGATGTGGGGACTCAGACTTGGCTTGTGAAAGTAAGAGCGAAAGCGATATAATGCTTGGACCCCAATCCATCCATAAAGTCAGCTCTAGCATAGCAACCTGAATACCCATCAATACCAAAGTTAACATAAACAGCCACCCGTTGTTCGGCTTCCTTGAAGAACTGACCCAATTTTAATTGCAAACTACATGTGAATGCAGGCCTTTTAGAGGGGAAGGACACAAGGATGAGAAAAAGGAGGTCTGCAGAAGGATTTATGTGACAGGCAGGAGCGCTGGCTGGGTGGTTTACTGACATTTCCAGAAGAAAAGATGCAGTGACTTTTAGCAGCTCTGCACTCTCCCCGCAATCTTGTGGGGCATTGCCTGGCCTCAGTGGCTGGCTGACAGAAGTCCTATAGGCATCCAAATGGCTGCTTTTGCTGGATGCAACTATACATTAAAAAAAAAAAACAAAAACAACCAAGCAAACATGAACCCAGCAGCCAGAGCTTTTAATTCCTAAGACTAGCATATGAAAAAAGGAGAGGTTTTTTTTTTATACAGTTGGATTCATTCTTTACTCCTACAACAGGATTAGTGACTGTCAGGAACATTTCTAACTATACACTAAACCAAATCATTTCAACACACAAAAGATGTGCCCTGGGCATTTAAAAAGAGAAGATGCAATCGAGAAGATGGGAGCTTGCAGACCAAAAAAGCACATACATTGTATGTGAGAAACCACAAAGATCCAGCAGCAGGATCTGCTCTTGCTAAAGAGACGACTTCTTTATATTATGGTGGTGTGATGTATACTTCAGAGATTACCAGAGGTGTTTTCAACCATGCCAAATGCTTTAATTAGCTCCAGTCGACTTCCCAGAAGAGTTATTACTACTTCGAAACAGCTATTCACAGAAAGATTTTTTTGTTTGTTTTTTCTTTTTTTAAACTTTCCATTTTGTCAACAAGGCAGTAACTTACTGAATCGGGACACTCCTGCTGTGATGTGTTCATCTCGTGCTACCCTCATGATGACATGCCACAGAATGAAGATGCTGTGCTGCAACATCTTTTACCAAAGCAACAAACCCTCAAGGGACAAGCCCAGTCTCTACCTTAACACAATGCTGTTAACAAGCTACTTTTGGTGTGATCTCCTATTAGCATTGCATGCCATCATCTCCTACTACAGGTTCTTGGTCCAGAGACGAGTGGCACAAGGATCGCCAGGTCTGAAGTGGGAAGTTCCTACAAACAGGCAAGTGCTGTGGGTGTTTTGAAATGCACAAAGCAAAACACTTGTGTGTCCCATCACACTGCCCAAACCTAGGGTTGCTGATATGGGTGTCCCTGCCCTACCGCTGACTTTACAATCGTATCTGAGCTTAAGTAAGAAACAACTTTGGAAAAACTACTGGTAGTTGAAACAGCCCATGGACCCCAAGAACATCAGGCTCCTCAACCCCAAGCCTTCACTGTTACTGTAATGTGACACTGGAGCGTGATTAACACAGGAGGTACTGATAACAAACAGCGCATTGAGTGAAGTGGACACTCTAAGTTAAGCAGGCACATCGATGTGTGAGGGAGGAGCCTGGGATTCACAACCACCAAAGACAAGAATAGTCATTGCAGACAGACCTTCACCAGTGAGCACGGCCCAAGCTGCAGTGTTGAAATATAAGTAAACCAGACTCTTGGGGACCAGCAGGATGATTGTGTCTTTCTGCACTGACAACTATGTTCTTTGCTCTTCAGCAAAGCAACAGGCAGGCTAATGCTCCTTTTAGCAGGCTTCTCAATATTTTTATTGTTGTACAACAGACATGAACACTTTGTCAGGGGGAAGATGCAAGACTTCGCTCCGCTGACTCTGCTAGGCCTACAGCTCTGACGTCCTTCCTACAGCGTTAGATTCCCAAGGCATGGCACATCTTGGCTAAGCATGTCTTCTGAGCCTGGATAGCAATGCATTTGTAATTCATTTCTGCCCAACTTGCCACAGGTGCAGAAACTACTTTTGTATGTCCTTAATACAACCCTTTTCTATCCCTACTTTAAGCAGCTTTGCAGTGCACCAATACTTAGGTGAAATCTGTGCTCTTTCAAAAGCCCAATTGCCTGTGAGTTGCACAGGGCTTCACAGTAAGAAAAGAAGGGGTTCAGCTGCTCGCAAGAAGCATTTGGTATCCAGGGCACTGCGTGCATGTCTGCAAGCACAAGTCTTATTGATATACTTGCTCCTTTTTGCATGGGGGTATTAAGGTTTGCAACTGAATGATGGTTTGGTGGCAGAAATGAATGCATTACTGTAATCCATTAAATTCAAAGTGTTCCTCTAACCCTAAGAGCCTTCAAAAGCAAAGGGAGGAACAGAACAGTGACTCCAACCCCTGTACAAGACAACTGTACAATTTACATATATATTTATATACAGTATATAAAATTCTCTTCCTTTGAGTCCCAGTGAACTCAATTCTACGTCATCAGTAGCTGTTCAAATTTTAAAAAGTCATGATCCTGCTTCCCCCCACTTTCCAAAGTATTAGATAATGGCATTGAAAAGCAATTAAAACAAACCCAAACCCAAACCAATTGTTAAAAAGTGCAAACGTTCTGGGTGCCACTTCTGCTACGTTGGATGTTGCTGATGCTGCATGCTTGCTCACAAGCATAAAGGTGTCTGTCCATCTGTCGCTGGTTCTTTCGTTCCTTTGGGTCGGCTCCTGCCTTCCCTTCCTGTCTTCTGCTACACCAGGCGACCTACTGAAAGGGTGGGGTGGGCAAGGAGGAAGAAAAACAAAACAGGGAAAGTGATAAGATCACCTGACTGATAAAGATACAGTACAGCCTCTGCTGCAGCCATGGCCCCAGAAGGCTGAGATCCCAGAGTAAGCTGTGAGGCTGAAAACAACCAGGGGCTAATGAGACAGCCTTGCTGAAAAAAGTGTTGAATGAGTCACACGAAGCCCTGGGGACTGATGTATTTTTAAACATAAACTACCACTTTCCTGTCCCTTCCCCTCCTTGGAAACGGGCATGCAGTCTTGAGAAACAACTGGTCCGACTTCTCTCCCTCTGTTCTTCCACCTGCTACGGCTGAGGCAGAAGCCCGCTGCCGCCAGGCTGCCCTGCCACCATCTGCCCCCCAAGCAGCCCTCGAAGGAGGCAGGCACGCAGGGCAAGCGCAAGCCACCTCTCCCCACCTCTGCAACAGCATAACGCAGCAGTCTCCCTGCTCAGTGGTTCTTAGAGACCTGCCTGCACCAGACACTTGGAAGCCTACCAAGCTTACCGAATCTGAGGCACGGATACAGCATAGGTGGAGCTGGGGGGGCCAAGACCCTGCTGAGCTACTAGTGTCCCAGTGGATGGTGCAAGAGTTGCTTGGTCTTTCAGATAGATACGTGTACCCCCACACTCGTTTCTTGATAAAGCTTTTGTTACGCCCCTCACGAAAGGTTCTTAAAGAATCAAAGCGCTTACGGGATCAGAGCGAGGGTTCTGTGGATTAATTACAGGTAAAAACATGCTGAAGAGAAGGCAGAAGTATGGATTTGGTTTTCGGAAAGGAGGAAGGTTACCAGACAGGCCTCACTGGGATCGGTGCTAATTGACATGCCCTGCCACAGGGGGTGAATATCGTCAAATGCACAATTATTCCAGATAGTCATATTTGAAATTGACCGCACAGCTCTGCAACAGGCGCTCACAGTGCTCAATGACCAGCTCATAAAAACAGTGGAATGACTTCAATGCCTATACATGCAACACAGTGTGTGAGCAGGGATGACCTGTCCTACACTGAGCATTCTGAGTAACTAGGAAAGAGGTTCAAGCCACAGTACGCAATTTTTTGAATGCCTCCGCTCAGCCTTTAGCAGCGGACAAAAATCACACACATGCTCAGAACTGAGGAGACACCAGGAGACATCACTACATCAATGTATAAGGCTTAGTCGATCTTTATCTTCAGCTCTCTGCTCAGCCCATCTCATCAGGACCAGATAAGGTACCCAGAAAGGTAAGGAGGATAGCAAGAGGTATGGGAAGACTTCTGTCATTAAGCAAATACATAGCCTAGGGCTTTTCAACATGGAAAGGGGTCTAACCAGACATATGGGGGAGGGCTATAGAACAACTGGCAGGAGAAAGACAGGCAGAGGAGAACTGCTCACTGTTTCTCACAGTTCAAAATGAGAAGCACCCAATGAAACTATGAGGCAGCAGGTCTAAAAACAAAACAAATAAAAGTTGTTCTTCATGCCTGATGAAAGGGTGCAATTCACTGCCACAAAATATAGAGGAGAGCAGACCTTCACCAGGACAGAGAACAGTCTTCACGAGAACTTGTCCATGGAGTAGTGTATTGTAAACACAACAACACACCTAAATCATTGCTTGCTAGAAGCAGGGAGAATAGGGTAGGAGAGTGTTCATCCTGTAGCTGCTGTATCCTATTCTAATTCCTTAGCAATACAGTGTATGCCTCAGCTAAGCACACAGTGCTGGACTTTGAGATGATGCAGAGGAGCTGCATGTTATTATATAAACACTTCTTATGAACAAAGTTGGTTTCCAGCTGTTTCTATATTGCTATTTGTAAGCATACGAGAGCAGGGGAGAATGAATTTTGGGACAAATGGTTATCACAGAAAAAAGGAAACATTTTGATGAGATACTCACTGAAAGGGTTAAGGCCTTGTCTTTTTCCATTGGGGAAACTGCTCAGGCTACCTGTAAAATCCAAGAACCACATTAAAGGCAATAAATGCCGTGGCATGACAAGGGAGCCTCTCCACTGTCTACTGCTGGAGGGCAGGCTCAAAGGAGCTCCTCTGAGCATGCACACAGCAAGTCCTGCCAGCACTCTAAGATTCACATGCAAGAGTCAGAGTAATGTGCTTGAGATGAGAGATGTTAAATAGCTGGTATTGTAGTAGCTGAACATCATGAAACCCAGGGGTTTGGTGTGGGCAAGAAGCAACAATTACAAGGTTAAACTAAACTGTGGAAGGAGGAGGAAGAAGAAAGGAAGGATGTGAGTAGTGCCATGAAGTTTCTCAAAACAGTTTTTGCTAACAGCAAGCAAAATAATGTCATGTAGAAAGGGGGCAGCCAGAAAAGAGTGAAGGTGTAGGCAATACAGATAGCCCAAGTTTACTAAATCCTTAACTTGGACCAAACAATCAAACAGGTGCCTAAAATCAAACATCTGAACTCATATCTGGCAGAAGGGCTGAGACAGACTGCAGAGCAGTGACTGCATCATGAGATACAGGCACACACACCCTGCACCAGATGGAGCTCATGACAAGGGCTCTAACCTCAACAATAAACCTATTCCTACCATGCACTGGGTACAGACAGTTCAGGGATTACAGAAGCTCTCAAAAGCACATCACATTTCCTGCTAGCTGCTTGGTCTGATTTCAGATGAGGGACTAGCTGGAAATGGGAACTCCCAGCCAGCAGCAGAAAGCCTGTGGCCACCCTCCACTCCAGCCCAGCCTAAGACGTCTTTCATTTGTGCATGCATCTGACATGATTGCACAATTTGTTTTGCATGTTAAGTACTTTGCACACTTGCAGTTAAAGCACACTTTGCTCTGTGCAACAGTAAGATGAGCAGATGCTCAGAGAGCAGGGGTGAGGCTGGGGAAGCCCCAGGAGACGGAAAGCTGGGGGGCAGGACAGAAGCGGAACCACTGGGAAGGAGAGGGAGAAAGAAAGGTGGCAGTGGCTGAGTTTGAAATGGGTCACAAAGTACAACCTGTTGGCTTTAGAGGTCATTAATAAGAGAAACTGTATAAACATCGTAAGTTACTTCAAGGCGCCCAAACACCAGCTTCCTATCAGCCATCTGCCCTGGCAAGATCAGAGGAACTATTGTTCACTTATTTCTGCTCCCCTGTATAAAAAGCAGAACGCCGTTGCCGAGAGGCAGATTCCTCCAGAGCTAATTGGGACTTTCCCTGGGGGGGGCTCGCAATAAAAACCCAAGGACTTTACAAGCCGCGGCATCCTCCGGCTGGCTGGGGCCATGGAAGCCGAGACGCTCCCAGAACTGGGGCCCTGGAGGGCACTGCCAGGCCCCGGCCAGCTGTCTGAGTAAGTGAGAAGGCATCCAAAAAAAAACCCCCCAAAAACAAAAACCCTTTTACACCCAGTGCAGCTAACCCTACCTATTTGTCTCTGGAAAGAGGCAGGGAGCTCCAGATAAGTTGATACAAAAGGCAGGGAGCACCTCTGAAACGTCAGGGATGCTCGAGGCTGGGCAGGGCACACATTTCCAGCAGCCTGGCAGGGCTCTGTGCTTTCCGTGGGTATGGCTCCATACATCCATCCTGGGAAACTACCCTGAAGCTCATCACCTGACACTCCGAAAGCAGAGAGTATTGCCTTCAGCTAGCTGCCTTCAATACAAACACAGGCCAGCCACATATACCTACAGAAGACAAAACCCCACTAAAACAACACTGCAGTGAGCATGAAGTTGACATGAAAAAGAGGAAGGATATGGCAGATGGTGACAGCGGGTTACTAATATACACCTGGGAAACCCTTAGGTATTATAGGGTAACATCCCATCATTCAGTAAGTTTCATAATGCAGAGTATTTGCTCAGTCTCACAAGTACACTATTTTGGGTAACAATGCCAGCCACACTGGATTAGGACAGGTGTCTTTCAAAAAAGAAAGCCCCAAGGAAACTCCAGCAGCTTTTTATAGGTAGAAATGATTCCTCAGACTTACCGAGCAAAACTCTCACCTTTGATGGGGAAGGAACGCGCTACCACAAGCCTTGTCTTGTGTTCTCAACACAATACTGATGTCCTAAGTCATACTAACCATCAGTAACTTTCCTCAAGATTAAACGTGACAAACTACAGCACCTCTATTGAGCTCCAAAGGGGGATATCTGAACAAGGCAAACAAAACTAAGCACTGAACCAGTGGAGCTCATTTACATTCTAACCTAATTGTAAATAGATGTGCTCTGATTTTCCTTTTTATTAACTCAGTCATTACCTGGTTACAGTTTTCTCATAGCCTCTCAGACTGCTGTCAGCTTTCTACTATCATCGGTCCAGAGGCCTTTCCCAGGTGACTGCTCCTTCCTACCTGCTCCCACACATCTGCTTGCACAGCAGTGATACATAGCGTCCTCATTCCCAGAGGCCTCCCAAGCATGCAGAGAATCAGTTACTTCTGCAGATATCAATACGAAGGGTCCCAAACATGAATTAAATCTGCTGTTTAGATTGTCCATAATTTTTCCTTCTTTCTGTAGCATTTGCTCTGCTTCAGTGGAAAGTGACATGCTGTTTAAGTACACACACATACACACTCTTAATTAAGACATTTTGATCCTGTTTCTGGACTGTGCTCTCGGTAGCTGGCTGTTGGCAAAGACAGTGGCTGAGTTCCACCTCAGAAGTCCTCATGGCCTGTGAAGTGTGCCCAATACCTACCATCTGACAAGCTCTTGGATGGCAAAACAATCACAGGATCTGAACTGGCAGAAGGAAACTTCCCGTCAGCTGGCGGAGGGACATTTCTTCGCTGCTTAATCCCTTAGCTCCTCTTTGGGCAGGCACAAAATGCTGACTTTGTCTTCTGAATTTGGAAGAATATAGAGGTAAAACTCAACTCCAGCATTTTGCAGCCAGCACAACTAGTATAAGCCTTGCTCAGATCTACAATCCTCCTCTCCGAGATCACTGGATTCCAATTAATCTTGGGTCCAGTAACTTTCCAGCAAAGCTTTAAAGTGTATGTCTATCTCCTCTCAAGGATCCTCTCTTTTGACTAACGCAGAGAGCTAAATTTGTTCTTTGATCACAGATGGTTCCCCCCTTAACTCAGGCTGTGCAGACTGCACTGATGAATGCTAACTTTTAACAGGCTGTAAATCAGTCTGTTTTCCTTCCACAATTCCTCAAACAGACAATCCTAGATCAAATGATGGCAAAGACTGTTTCTGGCATACTCTGAGCTACAAGCCCTCCCTGCCTGTTCTGCCCCAGTTTAAGAAACCATCTGCAGGCTTCTTCAGGCTCTCAAAGGCTGGCTCAATGGGGCTACTCCATTCTGAGATCCAGGAATGGCGTTTTTCTATTCGAGTTGCCCCTGATAGAAAAACATCTGGTTTAAGCAGAGGGGCAAGAGTTGTGCAAAGTGGCCACCAGACCTAGCAGATTTGCCAGCAATTTTCTGGGTCATTATAAGGACGAAAAAGAGGAAGGGTTGCTGGTGGACTGGACAGCTATTTTCCTCACTGAAGAACCACTGGCTGGCAGCACCCACATATTAGGTTACCACAGGCATCAAGAACCTGCTGAGGAGGGGAAAACAGACAGAACTATGCATCTCAGACAGATTTGATCCTAAGCTGGAAAGAGCTCAGATTCAGGTTTGTCTATATGAATATCCCAGCTGAATCTTCCCATAGAAATCTTATTTATTTAGAACATCTAGTGCCCAGGAAGCATATAATAGTGCTGATTTATCTATGCCCTGTGCTTCCTTCAAGCAACACTATTTTCATGTTTGGATGGATCTGGCCACAAAAAAACCCCAACAAAACACAAAAACCAAAACACAAACAAAAGCAAAACACTGAAAAAAATGCAGAAACCTTAATATTTGTTTTCCTCAGCATCCCAAACTCAATAAAATTTGTATTAAGTTTTATTTTCAAAACCATTACGAGTGTTCAGTTTGCCTAGCATGAAGCACACTCACCTGGAATGATGACCCACTTCATTTTAGTTCTTATGCTGCTGGATACCCAACCAGAATTTGGAACATCTGAGGCAAGTTCATTTGTAATGAAGTATATCAAGGGGAAATGATAACTTTCCTTGCCTCCCTCCAACCCCTCCTTATCCAATCCAGATCAGAAAAACCTTTCCAGCAAAACTTTTTTTGAAACAGACATTTCCATGAAAACTTTTGGTTTCACCTGGCTGGCAGTTTACAACTGAAAGTACATCATCAAAAAGGGTCCCAACTAGCTCTTGGCTTGGACCCACAGTAACCTCAGCTTCAGCAGATGTTTGGAGGCCATGATACGGAGAGAGAAAGAGAAAGCAAATACACAGACTAGTTGACTGGATGCATGCACCCATGATCAGCATAAGAGAAAGCTGGAGAAGGGGTAAGCTACCAGTTATTTCTTAGTTTAGAAGTTCTTGTGAATAGAAAGCAGAGCAAACATGTCATCTACCACCTCACAAATTCATGACTTCTTAAAAAAGATCCATCACAAACTTGCTTACTGCATCTCTAGAGTACTCTCCCTCAGTTCTTTCCTACATGTTGGTACCCGCTCCCTGCACTACCCCCCTCCTGCTTTTTAGCCCTCACCATGCTTTAGCCCCCCTCGGTCCTTGTTCCACATAACTTATCCATTTAGGTTTGAGCCTCAAGGCCTATCAGGCCTTTAGTAGGTATGTGGAGCTGTATGATAAAACAAGGTCAAAGCCTCTTTTTGCACACAATCCTGACCCCATACAACATGAAAGGTCAAGGCTGTGTTTTCAGCAAATAGCTGGGCAAACAGACACTCACAACAATGTCTTGCTGCTTTCTTTCCCCTTCACATGGGCTCAAAGATTCACATTTTCTTCCTTCTCTCCTTTTTATTTTTTTCCCCCCTTCCATAAACTAAATTTTGAACAGTTGGTTGGCCAAGGCAGCAGATTCCAGAGAGTCTTATTCCAGGCCAAATAGCAATAAAACTCATTTGGCATATTCATGTTATTGGGAAGGTAATAAAATTAAGGAATAGGGTTGCTATTTTGGTATGTCATTCCTCAGTAAGCTACTGATGACTAAGAAAAAACCTTCCACTGAGCAAGGGAAGCTGAATGCTTCTCACAGCTGACGAGTAAGGCAACAGGCTTATTATGGTAACCGCGACGTTTGCAAAGCACCTAGAAAAGGCAACTACCCAACACCCAAATGCACCAACTTCTTTGCCACTTGTGCTAAACCTGAGGAAAGAACTAAGGAAAGGTTAAGCCTGGAGAAAGCAAGCTACCCACCCTTCCCAAGCAGCACGACGATTATAACAAGAGCTGTCCGCACAGCCAAAACACCTGCACAGGAAATGAGTCCCCTGGAATCTCCCTGTTTGCCTTCTCCTGCCAAGCAAGTCTGCCCACAGTCAAGAATGACTGATAATTATTGAATTTGGGTTGAACAGTTTCAATTCATAAAATTTCCAAAAATATCAATTTGGTCCAGGTCCCAACAGAAGATGAGGTGAAGACGAAAAGAGGAAGAAAAGGAAGGAGGGTGGGTTGGTTGCTCAGGCACTAAACAGAAAGGAAAAAACGTTATTCATATGTCCTATTTCTCCCCCAATCTTGAAGTGCAATTTAACTCTGAAATAGGGCAACAGTACAGCCCTGCATTTTCTTTCTGAGTTGTTCTCTCTGCATCGTCCACTTTCCTGCACGCTGGATTTAGCAATGAAAATAAATATTATTTCTGTTAGTCAACAGGGTCCTGGGAGAAGGACTGGGTCTGTGCTGGCTCATATATCATCCAGCCTACATGGCTGAGACAACAAAATACTGTTAGTAGTGTATTACTCAGAAGGGATGTGATCTGAGCTACAGTTTCCAAGGACATCTACAGTACAAGCAGGGTTCTGGGCAAGGCTCATCTTTTTGCCCTGTTTCTGTATAATGCTTAGCACAAAGGTCCATGATAAGGGATATAAGACAGAGCCATAACACAAATAATGAACTGCATTTGCATGGCAGGGTATTAATCCCACTCATTTTCTCACACAAACTGTGGCACTTTTGAATCACCTGGGAGAAAACAGATTCCTGAGTTTCCTGTCAGTCTTTATTCTCATGCAAGGGTGAAGGAAAGGCACTCACCTCCTTCCTTGCTGACTCCCAAGCACCCTTTCAGCTCCTGAAGCGAGATCGACTTGTCCTTGTTGAGGTCACAGTAGTCAGTGAAACGTCGGGCACATTTCTTGGGCTTGGCTTTCTTCTTTACATAACGCTTGAAAGGCTTCAGCTCCCGCTTGTTGATGTCGTTGCTACTATTGTTGTCCAGCTGGCTGAAGTACCAGTGTACCACTCGCTCCTCCAGCGTATGGCTGGGATCTGGCTCAGAGAACCTGGAACAGAGGAAGCACAGGCCCCCAACAAGTGGGTGCTCTCACCAACACCGTCAAGCACATGCTGAGGAGACAGAGCTGCCCGCCGAGTCAGACACACACTATGCCATATTTAAAGCAGGTAAAATACACAGGTCTTACAACCTCCTCTTTTTAGCTGGGCTCTTTTGAGAGAGATGAACTTTTTCTAAAAATGTCCTTTAGTATTAGCAAGTGGCGTCAAGAGATTCCTGGAGACCGATACCCTCAGTAGCTTGGGTTCTCCTCACACCAGTTGCTGAAACTTTGCCTAATCCCAGATGCATCTCCTTTAGAGGGCAAGAGGCAATCTCCACGGTCCTTTTCACCCTTGGGCTCCCATTCAGGTTACCAGCAGGAGAGCCGTGAGTGTCAGTTGTCATAGTACTTTCTGTGATAGCAACATCTACACTTCAGAAAGGGAACAAATTCATTTAATGCAAGACACATTTGTTATTTGAAAATGTCCTTGGCAAGATGCAACATTCTTGCTGTATCTATTTATACGATCTGAACTCCTGTGCTGTATTTTCAGCATATTTAATGCTTTTCACATGGTTGATTTATACACAAGAATTCCACAGCAGACAAGCACCACAAATCCATTAAAAGCAATACTACAGAACTGGCAACTTCAGTTTGCTTCATTTCTTACTCACTGTGATATTACAAGTCTGACATTATTTGGCTCACGTTTTCTTTCCGTGGACAACAACAAACAGTATCAGAGAGGAGGAGAAGAAAAAGAGGAGGCAAAGCAAGAGCTGAAGATGCACAAATTGAGAATGCTGCCATTCAACATCAAGCCATAACTGAAAGGGCACTGTTATGTCATACCATTTAACTGGTGTCTGGTGCTCTGCAGCAGCAGTGGGAAAGGGGTTATTCCTCAGTGATGCTGACAACCAGGGAAGAAACTCTTTCTAAAGAAGAATTCTTTAAAAGTTGCACTAAGCTAGTCCATCTTTTCTCCATGTGATAAGTGTGCCAACAGAGAATGCTGGAATGATGCTGAAACGAGGTTGAGACTTGAGCCTTTTTCCTCTCAAGAATAAAGCATTTCAGTGCATGGAAATTAGTGGATAGGT
This sequence comes from Cariama cristata, assembly GCF_000690535.1. Lineage (NCBI taxonomy): Eukaryota > Metazoa > Chordata > Aves > Cariamiformes > Cariamidae > Cariama > Cariama cristata. The sequence goes on from NW_009630433.1 coordinate 17,725, forward strand.
AGCCAGATATGCTACACTGGCACTGGTTTCTCTGGCTTATTCCAGGAGACATCTCCAGTTGCTGCCTAAATTCCTGCCCCAGCAAGGAGAGAGGGACAGTTGCATGCTGCAGACATCCAGATTCCGGCATGAGTTTGGGGCACTATAGCTGATGGGGAACAGGTACTTTATAAAATACACTTTAAGACTGTCCCTGCCCTTGTTTCAGAAAATGGTAGAATATGCATTTAAATGGTCACTGAAAATTTCTTTGCTGGGAACTAGCAGAGAGAAAATTCTTTTAACCTTCCGGTATGACCAGTTTTGCCTCTAAAATGCAGCCACAGAGCCTGAAAAATAAAAACCTCACCCTAGCACCATGGTAATTTAAATCACTAGTGAAAGGGAGTCTGCAACACACAAAGCAAGCACTGGTGCTTAGGTGGAGAACAGAGATCCCCATTAACTTTCTCTGATAGCTTTTACTAATCAGAATACAATTTAGAAAGGTAGCCCCTATCCAGAGACATCAGGATCCTTGAAACAAGTAAACAGATACAGTAGGGAGAAGTAAATAAACTACACAACATTTTTCCCAAGGTTTTACTCAAAACTATCTCCTTCATCATTTAATTCTTAGCTGAGAAGCAGTCTGCCGTTCAGTAACAGCATCTGGTCAATGTGCAGTGGGATAAACACTGTGGGGGAGGAAGAGGAGACTGGGAATAAGTTTGGCTTAGTTTGGGGAGCCAAAATACAAGGCAAGCCCCTGGAGCCACCTATGGACAAGCAGAAATTGCAAACTCTCCCCAGGAAGCTAAGGGATTGCCCAGATTTTTCAGAGCCTTGAAAGTGTATGTGACGACTAGGATGACAGGAGAGAATAAAAACACATCTTGTGGCTTGTTTTTATGACATTTATGAACACAGTCATTGGCCGCTCTCCCTTTTGGAAATGAGCTGGCTATCACTTGAAGACTAGCATGTTTCCAACACCCACAGGGAATTTCTGTATTGCAAGGGACAATATTCTGCTTTTGCTGAGACAGAGGAATAAACCCTGAGCTTTTGCATGTGAGATTCCCCTTGTCCACACCTTGGCCTGCCCTTTGTTTCCTGAAGGCCCACAACTGGAGAGGCAGAAGTGGAGAAAATAGTAGAGCATCTTAGAACCAACAGCAGGAAGACAATAGACAGGAACATAAGCTTCTCTCTACCTGCTGAAGAGACACTCAGAAGCATGACTTAAAAGTGCCTCTTCTTCAGAGGCACACCAAGAAGGAGCTCTTATGAGTCACCAAGAGAGGCAATGTAGCTCTCTTCAGCACTTCCATAAAGAAAATCAGGGAAATCCACAGGCTAATATAAATACATCAACTCATGAAGCGATGATACATCAATTTTTTGCCATTACAAACATGCTGAGATCTCATGCTGAAAACTGCAGCATGCTAATGGAGCTAAAGGGAGTTAATTTAACTGCTGTGATTGTAGGAGGAAGGAATATACAGGCATTTCTGAGTTTTTACCACTTCCTGTTGGCTGGCTTAGTGGGACGGCAGTTCCTGAGCTGGTTGCCTGCCTTTTCTGATGATCATTCAGAATCCCAGCACAGGAAGGATCCACATCATCTCAGTGCAGCTATATCTCCCTGGCTTGTGAAATTACATGACACACTAAAGAAGGCTGAGGTTACAACACAGTATCTTACTGTCTCAACTTTGACAGCTGCCCATGCAAGACACTTATGCACCATCCATGAAACAAGAATTGATGCAACTTCACAGCACTGCTAAGCCACCTAGCTTTGATGATATGCCATGACAACCACCATACTGGGTCAGCTGAAATAAATCGAGGGGTTCTAATTGTCCTGCAAGCAAAGACTTTGCAGGACTATTCTTGGGGAATTTCCCTTTATTATCTCTCCATTGCTGTTGCAAGAGAAATCCATCAGCCCTCATATGCAGACTTTATTTGTTGGGCTGCCTCTCTGCTCATTCAGACCATAAAGGAACCAGAAAAACCAAGAGAGAACAATGCTGCTTGTACATTCTCAACTCTTAGCAAAATGACATCTCTTGCTCTAACACCAGTCACATGAAAATCCACTGAATTCCAGTCTCTCGCTCCAGTGCTGTAGCAGCCTCATAAGACCTAGTAAAGACAGACATTACCAAAATGCAGCCAGCCTTCCCGCATTGACTACATCACAGCTGTACTTACTTTTCTTCCTAATTGTTCCTCTTTAGCACTCTATGGCAAAACAATCAATCCTAAAGAATGAGTGCTGGGGAAGCAAAGAGCTCTGTTCAAGCTGATTTTCCAAAACTAACCTGCCATTGCTGGATCACTTCTGTACATAAGCCAGGAAGTTTAGCTCCATTATGCAGTATAAGCCCACCCACAGTCCAACAATTAAGAGAATGATGGTTTGTCATTAACAGCCTAGGACAGGGAACCTGCTCTCTCAGCTTTCTTATGAATTTGTTGGCATCAAGTATAGAGTCTTCTCTAAGTAGGCTTTTGCTCCTCCTCTTGTATAATGTGCTATCAGCTCCCTCATAGGAGGAGAATACTTTTTTCTTAGGTGGTTGGAGACATGTGAGTTGAAGTACTGTTACTTTTAAGAATACTGTTTTCCAGTCGAGACACACTTCCACAGAAGCCCTTCACATCATTTGGTGTAACTGGGGTACAAGCAGAACGCAAAGAGGCTATGAAAAAACATGGACATGCACTTTTGCAGTTGCACTGAATTCTGGAGCAGAGAGAGAAGAATATGACAAAATATCAAAAAAGAGACAGCTTGAATATGCACTTTGCATGCAGTCTGTAATGCTTTCCAGTCCTTGAGACCCCTTGCAAGAAAGGAGGAGTTAACTTAGTGGGAAGGAGCGGGGAAGAAGTGGTGGTATATAGGGTAAGGTATACAAGAGCAGCAAATGTCAGACATTACTCACATGCAGAACCATGTTCAGTATGCAATCACATTATCCTCCATAGAACTGTGCTGTCGAAGTGTAATATGTCCCAATAAATTTTACTAAGAAAACTGAAATCCATTCCTAGCAAAGCTGATCCTTTGCTCCCTGAACACTTACAGTCCCACTGCATCTCACTACACAGGCTGCACAGACCCACAGTACTGCTGCAATAACAGAAAATCCTAATACAAAATACTGCTTTGACAGAAAACAAGGTTGTATCCAGCAGATGATCACCTGTTTGCAGACCTTTAGAAAACCTATTCTTTTTTAATACAAACTTTATGTAGCAACAATAGCAGCTGAGGCAGAAGGAGGGAAGGGGAGTAAGACCAGCCTAACATCACCTAACTGGACTGCAAACAGAGACTATAAACCAGAGGGAGCTATTCCAGGATGAAAGAATACTGATGGACAAGAAGCTGCTAGCAGAAGCAACAGAGTAGAAAAAAAAAAAAAATCGGTCCAGCTTCCACTCCTAACACACGAAGTGTGTTTGTGGCCAGGACGTCTACAGGAGTTAAAGTTGTAAGTTCCTATGACTTGAAAATATTTTGCAAGGATGTATACCTTGCTTGGTGTTGTTGCTGAATGAAGAATGGATGAGAGCGAAGCTAAAGAAATGACAGGACTGACCCGGCCAGTCAATGCCCATGACAGCACTGATGATGTCCACCAAGGTACCTGTGGGGAGTGGTGGAAAGTGATGAGTTTAACAAACCGAGGTAAAATTCAGAATTGTTCTAGCTCTGCTTCCACTTCTTACTCTCCTTTTGTTGTTCTTTGCAGTTGCCTATTCTAAAGCTACAGGCTGTAACAGTGGAACATGGCTTGAATCAAAGAGGATTACTCTAATGGAATTGCAAAAGGATCCTGTATTTGTTTTGTTATTCTCCCTTTCCTGTAGTCAAAGAATCAAGAAGCCAACAAAAAACTAGGCTGTGTTCAGACTAAACAAAAGGGTATTACACAGTCCAAATTCACTACAGGGAATGCATAATTCCTCTACAGTTAAAACTTAAGTTATCTTCCTATTACAGGTCCAGTTTCTTCCTCTCCTCCGGCTAAGTTGTGTATGAAATTTTATTCTGAACATAACTTCTCTGAAGATAGTGGGATAAATCATTTAGAAGGTTTAAAAATCACCTCCCTTCACTCCTCATTGACTGTTCAAAGATCCTCCTCTTACATGAACTCTCCCGTATCTTTAATTAGGCTAGAATTTCCATAGTAGCACAAAGAGAAGTTGGTATCCAACTTCAATTGAAATGCAATAGGAGTTGGGCATTAACTTCCCTGCACTGTTTGAAAGTGTCAATCTTTATTAAAACATGGCTCGGCTTCAGAACACCCTGGAGATGTGCCGGGCTGTGCTTGCCTGCTTCAAACTGCTCAACCAGAGCATGAAAGGGAACCTCGGGGGCAATTTTCTGAAGTACTTTTTAGGGCTATTACATGGGGAATAATTGGCAACTTAAAATGAAGGGACACAGCTGCTGTGTTATATGATAAGGGTGGCTGTTGTAAACTGCCCTTTTAACCCTAAATTCCACAGGGCAATAATATTTTCGCTGATAATGTAGCAAGCCATAGTGCACACATTTTGGCAACTAAAATTCATTTCTGAATTGGCAGGGACCGAAAGGAATTTCTCAGATCAAGGAAACCCAGGCCGGCATTCCCTTTGGTCCACTGTAGTTTAGGCCCTGTGCAATACAAATATGTCTGAATTAGCAAATAGACTAAAATGTACTAAAGCGAAGTCTAAATTTTAAAAAGTGCTGCTCCTATTATATAGGATTTATACGTGAACAATTTAAACTATGCGTTTTTTCAAAAGGGATACCAAACACTGGTTAATAAACCAATTTCCTACAAGTGCTCCCTTAATTACTTTGAAAACATACAGTACCAAGATGTGCCTTGGAGTTATTACATAAACTTAAAATTAAGAATGAATTTTACCAGAGATTTTCTGTTTCAAAAGTCTAAATGAAGTCTGCTTGGCTATTTTGCTGTAATATAAACCAGGGCCACAAGGAAGAGAAGTTCTCATCTCATTTACATTATTGTAAAGCAAGAGTAACTCAATTAAAGTCAATAGCTTTGAACTTGCTTAAACGAGACAAGACGTATAAGGGATTACAAGGTTTTTTTTTTTATTGGGCATGCTTAAAACAAAGTCTTATCAGGTTTTACTTACATGGCCTGCAGCAATCCAAGTTGTACAGCCTCACTTTGCTGCTACTAGATTGTTTCTGTGTGTGCCAAGTATAAAGTGTTGAATTTAGCACAGCTCTATGCAGTATTTTAAATGCAGATCTCTATCATTTCTCCCCGTGCTCCTCCCTCCCCCCCAAAAAACTAATATGGACATTAATTGCAAAGCCACAGAGAGTTTTGCAGCATAAATAGGTAAAGCCTTGAAGATGAAGACACTTAGCAAATGCAAGAAGTTTTCTCTCGCATATCCAGATTCAGACTGAAGGCGGCAAGGTAATCTAATCGGATTTCCTGTATATCATACTCACAGAATGTGAATCAAATTACTCTTAGGACTGTAACTCAGGTTTGACTAAAGCAAGTCTTTCTGAAAGGAATCAGGTCTAAGATGAAAGCCTTAGAGAGAGGGAATTTGTCACCTCCCTCATGACTTCAATCTGCCTTAGAATTGCCCTTGCTTTAAAGAAATTTTGATCACAAGTTTGTTTATATTCAGCTAATCACGTTTTTCCCTGCTAGACTAAAGAGCCTGCAGAACTTTTGTCCCTATGGAGATACTCTGATTATATGAAATCACCTTTGAACCCTTTTTTATTTTCGTTTAATACCCTAAGGAAGGCTGAGCTTCTTAAGACTCTCACTGTTAGGCTTTTTAAGTCCTTGACACTTTGGAAAGGCTCTTCTCTCTGTGTTTGGTCCTATATTTTAATGTCGATACTAAAGATGCATATTGTATACCAGTGTCATCTTTCTGCTGCCATGGAGAAACAGGAATACTCCCCCCCTTCCCTAGAACTCCTACTTGCTGTTTCTCTGATTGATTAAAATACACAGGACAACATATGGGGCCAATAGACATGGGGGTACGGCTTGCCCCCCAAAACTCCAAAACCTCTTTGGGGGGAGGC
>NW_009630433.1:23852-64515 GCF_000690535.1 Cariama cristata
TAACCTTTGCTGGTGGTATGTTACAAAATTTACCCTGGATCATTGGATGCATTTGTTCAAACTCTAAAAAAGCCCAGGAGGATGAAATGCTGAACACCATAAAGGAACAGAAAGAGGGAGGCTACAGAGGGAACCAGTGCGTGTTTAAATACAGAACATGTTCTGCCATCATTATAACAAAGATGGAGAAGAGCCTGCAATAAGTGAAGCTTGCCTTACAAATAAGAAAACTGAGATTAAGACATTAAAACTGACATGGCTGATATTAAGAAAAATCAGATAGCCAGATCTCTAGCTTTTCTTTTCAACATGACCTTCTCAGCAAACCTGGGACAGGGATATATAGGATAAGCACTGTCATAAATCCGGTATTTTGTTAGTTTTTTGTTAGTTGTTAAGTTTGGAAATGAATTAGCCCTATGATTAACCTATAGGTAAAATCTCCCTTCGACTTGGAAAAAAGATTTCATTTTCAGTGCCAAAGTCAAGTTAGGTTACCCAGACAATTTCAGATATTCCTGAAGAGAGGACTCAGGACACTCCTCCCCTTAGGAAACTTGGAAAGCAGGATTCATTGCAGAGAGAGCTTCCCAACTCTGCAAACTCATATGAAATGAAAGCTGTACTGATTAAAATCTTGTAAGTACAAAAAATTCCTTGAAATACTTTTTTTGCAAAATAAATGGTTCCATCATGGCATGGTGGGATGGAAAAGCTTGACGCATGTTCTTTGGGGTATGTGCTTAGCCTAGCTGATGCACATGGAAGTTTATGCCAGAGCAGTTTCCTGAATTTAATTGTGGCTGTGGGCAGGCAGAGTATTTGGGTGGCAGCAGTCTTTTGCCTTACAACGTACAGCCTGCTAAAAGATTTCTTTTTCCCCTTGCAAGTGGGCTGCTGACACTGGCTGAAAATAAATCAACATGACGACGGTATGAAGAGCTGGGCAGTGAAAAATTCTACCAGAAAGGCCTCTATTGAAAGCTGAGAAATACACAAAGCTTGGGAAACATTAGGAAGCAAGCCTGCTGGTTTACAGAAGTGCAGTGGGGACATATATCTCTGCCCTTTACAATATTGGTTTATATTAAGCTTTATTTTAAGAGTGATGATTACATGGGCTAGGTTTCAGTCGCAGTGCCAAAGATGCCAAATAAATATCAAATACTCTCCAGGGCTTCCTGCCACCCCTACCCACTACATTTGAACCATGCAAATTAGACAGAATTGACATTGGAATGCTTATGGCTGGGAGAGAACGATGTATTTCCCATCCTTGGGGCATTTTTCATCCTGTTTATATGAATGCAGACATGCTAGGCATATACTGCTAATTCAATGGGTTACAGAATATTCAGCGTGCAGGCACTCAGCCACTGGCCTGATTTGTAAGGTCCAAATGTGAAGTTAAAAACATATGGGTTCTCAAGCGATCCATACCGAAACTAAGGGGCACAGAGGTGCCACCCAGGAAGTTTTTTGTCTTGAGCAGTTAAAGATGGCACTGCTTCCTTCTACATTTTGAAAGAGGAAAGCAGGGGATCAACATTACTCTCAATACGCTGGAGCAATACCCAGGGAAGTAACGCATACACAGTGGCACCTCCTTCATCTCTATACCCCTGTGAACATGAGCACATTAGTCGTTGTGGTAGCCCTGCGTGCTAAACTAGCACTGACTCCTTTTATAGTCAGGGGAATCCAGAACCACAGAAGCCTTGCCTAGCAGAGGCAATATAGCACTTCTTTTAAATCCATCACAGTCCATTCTCAATGGCCTGTCCCTCCACAGCATTGCAGCTGCTGCACTAAGGGGATTTGCTGTTATCAAGCAGAAGGGGGAGACAAGACCTTAGCTTTTCTCCAGTTCCCCAGAAAGGCAGACTTCTGCCCACCTCTTGCAACAGGCCTGACCTGCTGCTCCTTCCAAGAGGGATGAACAGGCGGTTGGTCAGAGGGGAGGGCCGTGAAAAACAGCTCCTCTCCTCATCAGCAGGCTGGCTCCAGCTCCCACAGCAAAACCACACCGCTGGTACTGCCAAGAATTCAGTTTGCATTCTTCACTCCCTGTGGTAGCCACTAGGCCACACCGTCTCCTTCAATCCATTTGCATTTTATTAGGTCTTTTCATGCACCAGGGGACAAAGGAACAAGCCACTTCCTCCCACTGAGCTCTCATTTCACACTTCAAATGGGCTATACTAACCTTTATGGTGGAGCAGCTGCCAGGGAGGAGGGGCGGGAGGAGGCAGGCAGGGATAGGATGACAGGACAGAGCAGCGTCTGAAGATGCAGCCTCAGTTTCTCTCCCAGCAACCCAGAGGAACCCAAATCAGCACAAAGAAACACCTTTCCCTCTTGCCCCTACCTCAGGGGTACCCAGAGCTCCGTAGCCAACTTAGTGGCATTCAGCATGCTTTCTGGACTTACCTCCCACCCCCAGTAGGTGCTGCTGAGTTAATAGCCTGTACCATATCCGTAGTCAGAGCATCAAGTAAGCTGGTAATAAATTCAACTTTCTTCCCTTCTGGGCAGCCTGCAGAAAGAAAAGAGGAGGTTTAATGCAAGAACACACAGGATTGGTCTCCTACTCCAGTTCAGCAAGAATCAGCCAGAACCTCCTTTGTTTGTAATATGGCAGTCATCATCACAGTCCCCAAGGAAAGGCAGAAGAATCCCTCAGTGGGTTTCTCTGCGTGGCAATTTGTCCTGCAGCTTTTGTCCAGGCACACACAGGGTCACCAACAATATCTGGCAGGAAGATCGTGTGGTTAACTTTACGGCCTCTCCCAGTTCTCTACCAGCATAACCACAGGGATGTGCTGGAAGCGCCTGGCAGACGGGAGTTCCCATGGTAACACTTGCAGAGAAGTTTACAAAACAATTCATTACCTCCTGGGTCATCTTCCTCTGCAAACATGGCTGTTCTGAGGTCCTAACTGACAGCTTAAAGCTTCCCAAAGCACATGCCAAAGTGAGGGCTACTCCTTGCACTCTCCTCTTCAGGCACAGAGAGGGTTGCCTACCAGCAGCTACTACAATAACTCAGTTCTTTGCATGATCACACTGCATGGGAAATACGTCAGTCTAAGTCAACACATGGTAATTGCCCTCAGTCACTGCTGGCTTAAGAAGGACAAAGCAGGCTGAAGAGGAGCGTGGTAACCATTTCCATTACTTAGTGCTGAGGCTGTTTAGCTCCCCACCATCATAATCACAGACTGACAGAGCCTCCTAACCTTAACAGTGCCAGCTTGTTATGGCACAGCTGAGACGAAATTCTCCACCTCCTCACCTTCACGAGGTAATCTATGCTGTTTCCTTGCTTCTTAAAGGAACAAAAGCATGCTTTATTTACTACCACATTAATACTGTAACAATTGCTCTAGCCTACTAAGGAACGAGCATACTTAACTTCAACTTACTGCCTTCAAAACTATTGTCCAAAACCCATCACCTCCCATCTTATTGTCTTCTCTTGATGTGACAGAGAAGTCATCACCACACCCCTCACCTCTTCTCTGTTCCCAAACCACTGTGCACTACCAATTAGTCAGCTGATTAAGGCAACAGACATCAGAAGACAGCCTCCCCCAGCAACATATAGCTGTGTGAACACTTTCTGCTCTTCTCAGACAAGCGGAGAAGCACGTGTACCCCAAACAGAGCACCAGAAACTTACTGTAATCCCTTGACAGCTGAAAGCAGCTTGCAAATTGATCTGACAAAACTCCCTCCTTTGCAGTGTTACAGGCTCTGTTCTCTGCAATAGCTAACCAACAGTCCCTTGCCTGTCTCCATATTACGTGCATTACACACACACACCCCCCCCTCAGCACTTGTTTGGCACATGGTCCAGAAAATGTCAGCATTGTAACGGGTAAGCTGCTATGGCAGTCAGAGTAGACCACTCACTTAAAGGAGCTTTTTGTTGCAGTAATGAGAAGGTTGAAAAACCATTTGCTAGAAGTCATCTCCCTGGGGCCTCAGCATCTCACCGTCTGCAGGAATTAGCAGCTTGCCATTTGCTATGTGCAAGCAACACTTTCCTTCCTTCTTTCTTTCTTCTGGCCACAGCCTTGACAGTTTGTGAAGAGGGTATGTGTGGGTGTGCAAGGATCTGGACTTACGTCTCCCCCACCCTGGCCTCTGCAGGGTCTCTTCACACAGGCCAAGGAGCACACTCCCTGCAGCACCGAGGGTCTGAAGAATGGGTAAATTTCTAGAAGAGGAATAAGGTACGGAGCCCCCCTTACAGAACTGAGTGCAAAATGGAATGATCAGTCTCAAATTAATGTGGAGGTTTTTCTTAAAATTCAGTTCTGCAATGAAATAAGAGCGGAAAAAAGTAAAAAGAAACATCCTCTCTCACTCCCTGCAGCCCTGGCTCACCAGTGAATTTCTGCATACATGAGCAGCTAATCAAAGAAACTTCAGGTCTGCATCAAAAGATCATGCAGCACAGCATCTCTCAAGCAGACAAACCAGGATCAGATCCTCCATCTCCTAGTCTCTCCATAGACAAGGGTATTTTCAGTGACAGAAGCCATCATGCCAGCCAACGCAGCCAAGCATAGAGCTGAAAGTTTACTCAGGCACAGAATAGTGGCTTGAGCTGAGAGGGGAACTCTCCTGGAGTCTGATGCTTGGACCAGACCACTGAGCTACAGAGCATCATGTACCCTTTTCTGCATCAAGCAGTTCCTGTCCCCTTGTCCAGCTGCAGTGCAGGAGGGGAGGGAGAAGGGAAATTAAACCATTCTGTCTTCCTGAGAGATCAGAAAGAGAGTCTCAAAGAAAAAGCCCAAGAGCAAAGGCTTTTCCCAGAGGAGCTCTGGAGAGGCGGGAGGGGAAGTGCAGGGAGAAGCAGTAAAGCAAGGAGAGAAAAATAAAGGAAGTAAGGTTATTCTATTTTAGCATGATTTCCTAAGGAAATGAGCCTTAATGCAATCATTTATCTGGTTTCCCTCCCCTTACCCCTCAAAGTAATACTTGAACCAATTGGCCAATTTCATTCGAATGTGAAAGGGAGGCAGATAGGAAATTTCTACATGACTTGTGAAAATGAGGACCTGCATAGAAGACAGCCCTGATAAGGGCAGAGTTGCTAAGCAGAAAGCTACGGAGCCCGAGGTCAGGAGCTGACAGGAAGAGAATTAGAAAACACAGAAGGCAAATCTGGAACAAATCTCATTTCCTTTGCTAACCTGCTCAGGGACAGCTCACTTGATGCTAGCCCTAGAAAGGACCAGGAGAAAATGAAGTGGGTGCAGAGTTACCAGCTCTTTCTGCAGAGTTCTTGTTCTCTACCAGTCCCTCATGGTAGAAAGAGACCCACTGTAGCTTCTGTTTTCAAGCAGTCAGTCCCCATCCAGGACAGCAATGGCTGACCTGTCAGCGAGGGCCCCTCACTCTGCTCCTTAGAAAGGCGGCGGAAAGGAAAAACCAGAGCACAGGCAAGTAGGATTGCATTTTTAAGAGATGCACAGACACCTATACCCAGCATATCTTCCTAGCAGAAACAAGGCAGGCAAACAGTATATTATAGCTTGGCATTCTGTTAAGAGGGAAAAGCAGCGTATAAAACAAGCAGCAATGGGAGATAAAGTGGGTCCCAGGCAGAAAACGAGGAATAAAGTCCAGCTAAGTGAGGAGCCAGCACTAGTTAAGGGACCTTAGTGCACCAGGAACACAGCCCTGCCTGGTCCATGCAATGTCAGGGAGTCAGCTGGTCCACTGGCAATTGCCAGGGGTGTCCCCTTTCATTGCTCGGGGGGCACCAAGCTTCTGAAAAGCCCTGCTAAATGGAAAGGATCCTGTCCTGGCCAGGCTTTGAAGAAGAACTTTCAATGCTGAGCCCATTCTTCCCCCAGGGGACCTCCAGGCATCCAGGTTTCTTTCCTGAAAATTCTGATCCCAGACATGTTTTCAAAGGGCAGACAGTCAATAAACGAGCCCCCAGGACACTCTCAGCCTTTTCCAGTTCACTGCTGAAACTGGAGGTGATCCAAAATAACACAGAATAAAACCCATGGTAAAACATGCACAGTGAGGGAAATCCCCCATCTCCTCAACAATATTCTTAGCCTCTTAAGAGTCCCAAGGCGAGACAAGGGAAGAAGGCAGAGACAGGATCTTGTTCCTCTCTGACCTGGAAGTTCTCTGTCCTTGAATGGATCATCAATCTCTGTGCTCTTCGATCTGGCATCGCTTTCACACACTGGGGTCTCATAGCTGAAAAAGGAGAACAGCAGATGCTAAACTATGTGACATAGCAACCATCTGATGACACTAAAGCTAAGGGGTTGTGTCTTATCTGCTTACTGCAGGGGAAACCAATAAATCTGCAGAAGAAATATTATTCTCAAGCATCTGTCTGCTTATGGACAGTCAGCAACAGCAGCAGAAGCGGAGACAGAAGGAAGAGCATACTCTGAAGTCCAGTACCAGCTACCAACTCAAACCCACAAACAGCACAAGGCCCTTTTCCAACTCTTGTGGGCAGAGGTCTTTTTTCAAAACTGTCCATGCTCTGCAGAATCACTATATCTAGCAGAGTTTAGGTCCCAACTCCTAATGGTCTGTTTTTATAACTTCCTAGACCCACAATGTGTTTCCAAACCCCAAGTGAGAAAAGATTCCTCAGGTAGTTTTAAGATACAGGGTAACTTAAAGAAAAATCTATCATTGGGTTAAAATCTATCAATGCACAACCAAGCAGTCTTCTAAATCTGTACTGGTCACAATCCAAGTGGCGGCAGCATGAAAGTATAAAGCAGAGAATAATGCAACAAAGCCACTTGCTTTTTCACTGCTCGTGCCCCGGGCCTGTATTCTTGAGCAAAGCCCTGGTTCCTGCTAACACCCAAAAGCTGCAAGCCAAAGGAAAAAAGGCTGCTTTGCATGAATACTTAACATAGAGGAAAGTAAGGGCAGTAGTTACTATGCACCAGCTCCTACAGCATAGTAACATTCAACATCACATACGGCATTGCTAGCTCTAAGGAGGTATTATAGAGCTGACTGCTCTAGAAGTAGGAACCTATCTGATATAGCAACAGTATTTTTTTATAACTCATCTTCTCCAAGCAGCCATCTCACCAGGCCTATAGCTCTTACCGAGTGGAAGTACCAGGCAGGGGGCGTCCCGTGTCCACCAGGACACACCAGCAGTACCCAGTCGACTGGTGGCATTGCACTGGTTTGTAGAGCCCTCCGGGAGCACACTCGGGGATGACGATACCCTCGCGGGGGTTCTGCCTGGCCTCCTCCAGGGCGCTCTGCCTTTCCTGGTCGCAGGAGTGAACTTTCTCTGGAAGATGGGAGGGAGGAAGGTTGGAGTGGGTGAAGGAAAAAAAAATGAAATCAAGATCAGCCTTCCGTAGCTCAGCAGGATATGGGTATCCTTCACATCAGGAGACCTTTGTGTCTGTTTCCTTCTCAGCAAACACCAGTATGTCTACATCCCTGTGGACTCAGGGACATCTGGGTTGAGAGCTTCCTCCTACGTTTAGCTGTGACACAACAAGATTATGGATTATAGATTATAGACATTGACTGCCAAGTGCCCAGCAAGCCAGGAACAGCAGGCAAAACTGTTCCCATTCACCTGGGTTTTGGAATAGAAGTATCAGGTAACAATAATTCACTATTACTGCAGCCACGGGGTAAGCATTTCCCAGATAACGTTTTCACATACTGAGAGATCCTAAATTGTGACTTGTATTTTCCAGTTAAACAAAGGAGGCAAACACCCTGCCCTGCCCCACCGCCTTTCTCCAGACTGCAACACACTCTTCCCTCTCAATAGCATCTCCATCTTCATCCCAAAAGGAGCAGAAGGTTATGTTTTAACATCGCCTCATCCAGTGCAGAGAGCATCTGCACACACCTTGGCAGGGAATAGAATGGGATATCCCATTCTGCCCACACTGCCATCACCTCTCCAGCACACTCCACCGTCATCTTCACCTGGAAAACAGAGGGCACCCAACATTGCTTCCTACTGAGGGGCAGGTAGGACCCTGTCCCTTAATAGCTTATTACACAGAAAAGGTTATTTCCAAAGGTATCATCAACCAGAGAACAGAGTACATAGATGTCACACACCAAAGAACAGAAAGAAGCCCAGAAGTGGCTTCTGCAGTCAGCCTGGCACCTTTGGCCCTAACGCTGTCTCTTCAACCATCCCCCGCTGAGGAGTGACGGATGCATGGAGAGGTGCCAGGCTGCTGCCCCCCAGCCATTAAAGGGGGAAGAGATGCACCGAGTACTCACGAGATGTTAAGACCTATTTGGCGCGACAGTCAGAAGTTCTCAATACCAGTCTTTAAATATTCTGGCCCTTTGAGGAGTAGGAAAATTATTTCAACTTTGGAAACCACTGAAGGTATCACAGAGAGGGAAAAAAAAGCATGCATGTAGGACAGAAAGCAGTCAACACAACTGATCGCAGGCTTTAAAACATGTCTAAGTCTGGGGTAAAAAAAGACAACAATATAACCTCTAACTTTTATCCTTAGGAGAGTGACAAAAAACAGAAGCAAGAAAGCAGGAACAGTTGTTCTCTCCTTCCCTAGCTTTCCTCTCCCTTGCAGTTCACTGTGTTTTTTATTTTATTTTTATAAGCAAGCCACAATGTCTGAAATTCCTTGCCACAGTCAAGAATCCCCTCAAGCTTTCAATACATAAAGTGCTTCAACACTGACAGGCAATGACACGACAGGTTCATCCCAAACCTGCAGATGTTTGCACAGTCAGGCAGCAGACATGGCATGATCTCAGCATCCTGCCCCCGGGACAGGCTCAGCACACAACCAACACACCCTCACTGTTTCCGTGTATTTTACCTGCCTGTCTGTACCCCACCAGTTATGGCTTATATTTTGGTGATAAACTCTGGTGCAGAGAATAATTTTTGTTCTGTATTTGGGGAACAGAAGAAATGCTGATTCACAAGTAGAATTTCTCAGCTTGGTAGCAGCAGGTACAACGCAAAAAAACTCTGGCAGGTCTGTGCAGTGTCACCAGAGTACAGCATGCTTTGGGTACCAGAAGCACTTTTACCGGTTTCTATTTGAACTGTAGCAGCTAAAGAGCCTCAGAGACCCAGAATGATCTCCCTCTCCTCAGCATTTCAGATCACTGTCAAGGCTGGGAATGTGAAGGGCACCTGAACTTTGCCACACACAAATCCACACAACTGAAATACAGAATAAAAACTTTTAAGTGTCGGCAATTCTGACTCAAGCAGAGAGAAACTTGATCAGGAAGGAGCAGGAGGGGATAAAGTCAACAAAAACTGAAAGGGAGCTCAAGCCTCAGCTGATATTTAAGCTGACTTCACTTTGCTGACAGATTTCACATGTGAAAAAAGAGCCCTGAGACTGTACCCAAGCTGTACGTGGACAGAGAAGCCATTGAGCCAGAGGCCTGCAGGCTCCTTAACAAACCACTTACATCACGAGGGGCCCCCGCTTACTCGCAGCCTGCCGACAGCAGTTCGCACCTTGGCCCGCAGGTGAGCAGGATCATTCATGCAGCTTGGGGATGCAAAAACAGGGGCAGAATTCCCTATCATCATTTTGTATAAGCAAAGCATATATAAGCAAAAGAAAAAACTTCTGCTGAAGAAAACTACATTCCAGGAATTTTTCTATCTAAATCCCCAAAAGCTTCCTGAGTGCACAAAGTCAAACCAAGATCTCTCAAGTCCTTTCAGTCTTGCAAAACTAGCACTAAAAATTACTCTGAAAAAAATAAAGTGTTTTTTTTGTGTGTGCCAGAACAAAAAAAAATACCACTTTTATTGAAATCAAGGGAAAAAAAAAGAATAAATGTCTTTTAATGAGTTATTATCTTATTTTTCATACATTTGCAGTTAGGTATGCAAATTACACAGAATAAATGTACATACTTACACACACGTTTGTATTATGCCATAAAAAATGGCAAGAAATTCTCTGCACATACTAACAGAAATTTGTGGGAATTGAATAGTCACAGCATTTACTACCAAAATACAGAACTAATTGGTAGTCACTTCTGTTTGAAGAGTTTTTAAAGGCTGAATGAAACAAATCTTACAGGTTTTGTTCAGTTGACAGCAAATAGAAGTAATCATGCCATCATCACCAGTAGCAATGATAGCAGTACAACTGAAATACCAGGGAGATCAGATTCTTCCCATTTCTAGCATACATCTAGAAGCAGCCACTATGAAAATCTCATCTATTCCATTACATCCTGAAGAACATAAACCAGACATACTGGGGCAAAGCAAAGGCCCAACTTGCCTGTTTTGCTTCCAGCCGTGGTTGAAAGCAGAAGCTTAGGGGAGGACAGAGGAACAGGACAAGCATATACTTCTTTCCCCCATGTATTTTATGTCTCAGCCAGTTGTGGATCAGAAACTTGCAGACAGACATGGAGTTTGCATTTGGTAAGTAGCAATTGTTTTTCCTTTCCACCAGTTTGCCATGTCTCCCCTCATAAACTTGTATTGACTATGACATCCTGCAGCTAGTTCTATGGCTTCACTACACGTTGCGTGTGGAACGCAGCCCTTCCTTTGGTTTGATCTAAACCTGGCTCCACCTAATTTTGCTTGCTCACCCTAGTTCTTCCAGAGGATGAAACGGTGAAGAGTTTGCACTCTCCCTCCCTGCCTCTCACTTCTTTACAGATTCCTACTTCATCTCTTTTACGTGCTGAAGAGTCCCAGCTGAACCAGTTCTTTCCCTGAACCCTTTCCAGATCCATCATGCCTTCCCTGAGCTAGAGGGGATCAGAACAGCAAACACATTGACATTAAGTGGAGGCTCTGACAACAGCCTCGTGGAAAGTTCCTTCAGTGACATCTGTCTACTAAGCAGAAGAAAGTATTAACTAGCACTAGCCCCTGGAGAGGTTCTTTCCCCCAGGCTACCACTCTAACAGCACTTAATTCCCTTAAAAAATAAACATGAATATTAACAGTTGGGGTGTATTTCAACAGCCAGCAAAATCAGCTGGGAAATCCATACCATCAGCTTCCCTAGTATGGGACTTGGCATGAACTGCATACACTGTCACCCTGAAAGACAGTCTCGCAGGTAATGAAGGGACCATCAAATGCTATCCCAGCTCCAGGACACTGAAGTCAGCCTGTTCCAGTCAGATTGCTTACTGGAAACTTTGCTGTTGTTGCCAAGGCCAGGTTTATGGAGGGTAGTGAAAGCCTATGGTCAAGCTAGAAGGTTTAATGCCAGCTATGAAATTAAGCTGTCATCTTAGAAAGAAGCATATATTTATTATACGTGCAGGGTACTTAAAAGCCTATTCCCTGTTTGAGTTAATGGGGGTTGCAGGCACAGAACAGTAAAGAAAAAAGTTTTCCTTCTTTCTCTACAATCAACATTTAGAAGAGAAGAACATTTAAGACAGTAAGTTAGTGGGACACAAACAGTCTCCCCAGGACCAACAATAATATTACACCCCTTTTTTTTTTTCTTTTTTTTTTAAAGGCACTGTCACATTTGCCTGTTTTCTGCCATCTCTGCTTTGACTTAAAACCACCATCAGCAAAGAAGCTGAGTAACACTTGCCAACTTGCTGTTGCTGGTGACTGAAACCTTTGGGAGACAGCGAATCTAGATTACAACAAATCCAATAACAGCAAAAAAAAGATAGGGAATGCATGCACATACAAAGGACAGAATCACTGGCAAAAATATCCATTTTACCTTAACTGCTCAGCTCTAAAATGCTAACTGTTTGCTCCTTCTTACTCTTTACTGCTTCTAACACTCCTTAAAACATTTTTAAAAGTAGTGTCTCTGAAACCATGAGCTATTGCAGGAAAACAGGGCTTGGACATCTGCAGTTGTACATTATTTATGCAACAATTTTCGCCTAGTAATGACCTCCTGAGAAATACATGGTCAGATTCATAAAAAGGTCTCTCATTCCTGGTCCCTTAAGTACACACATTCAAACATACATCTAGTGCCCACACAATAAAAATAAAAATGATGGATGAGGTAAAGGACTCATCTGTCTAATAAACTAGATGGTTATTAAAGAGATGGGGTGTTTGTTTACCTTACAAAGCTGAGAAGAGAGGATGTCTAGCAGCATCTAACCAAAGGCTTGTGCTTAACAGTTCTCATGCTCAGCTTGCAGAGCTAGATGCAGCCAACACGCTGCTCTGGGGATGATGCAGCTTCCCCCAGCTGCTCTCTTGACACATAACAACTCTCATTGCTATCAGAGACAAAGGACCAAGCATCAATCACCAAGGCTATGAGGATGCTGTGGATGATTTGGGTGGGACATAAGGAAGATCTGCCATCCAGCCACAGCAGATTATTTTTTTAAATATTGCTCTTCTGTACCCAGTTTTTTACTTATTAAAAGAAGATGGAGACTGTGACAACAAAACCAAACACTTCAGAGAGATCCCTACATCCTTCAGAGACAGGAGTCCTTCTTCCAAACTAGGCAAAAGAGAGGATCTAACCTCCCTCTGTGCTTCTGCCCAGCCCCAATAAACCTATGTGACCAGCCTAACCCCAAAGCTACAGGCTGTGCCAGGTAGGGCAGATTTCCTTCTCTTTAACTTTCCCTCTCTCATTTCTTTTGACCAGAAATTCTGTCTGGACCAGGGAAACTTTTCCCATGGAGTTCCCACAAAAAGCTTCAGTTTTAATGAACAAGCATTCATCAGAAGGGGAGGAAAAGGTCTTTTACTGAAGGTTTCTTGACCAATCTCCATTGTTAGTGCTACAACAGGGACCTGACTTCAAAATACCATTTAAAAAAAAAAAAAATCAAACACATGCCTCTCCCAAATTTTTTTTGTTCAACTCCCAACTTTCACCTCTGTGAGGAACTAGTGCAGCACAGAACGAAAGGCAGCAGTAGGGATATCTAGTGCCAAGTTCCTATTGACATCCTGTGCCAACCCGAAAGTGAGGACTAAGTGTCTTTGTGCCTCAGTTTTCCTCTCAGTGAGAGAAAGCATTTGCCTTTCTCCCAGGAAAGCTTAGTTCAAACAGGGTTGATTTCTCATTTTTATTTAGCCTGTCTTTACACTGCTCTGGCAGAGAAGAGGAGCCTTGAACTCTATTTTATCATAGCATGCACATCAGCTTAAAGGTAGTTTTATGTTGTATAAGGGAACTCTAATGTGAACAGGACCCAGGTCTGCTCCAGGAAAACAGGTGCCTCATCCCGTTACGGAGCTTACAAAAGCTGTGGGCAGAAAAGCACAGCCTCATTTTGCCGAGAAAGTATATCAGCAGCCCAAATCTGCATCCCTTCCACCTCGGAGGGGAAAGAGAATATGAAAAGCCTTGGGTATGCACATGCACAAGGGCTAGATGGAGTAGCAAAGCAATGCAGTAAAGAGGCACTAGCTGCCTGTCCCCCAAGCAGGGCTGTGGGTGGAGGGAGAGAAACAACCCCTTCTGTTTTTACTAGGAGCACAATAACAGCTGAGCAAATATTGCTTACGGGGATAGCATAAATCTCTCCGCACCTCTGTTAGTCATCAGTACTGCCACCCGCTCCACCCTGTTCTGTCTGGGACTGTGGTCCATCCAGTGTATTCTGGCTAATGTAAAGGTAAAGAGAAAAATAAACCTTGCAGGTGCTCCCACATTGTACCAGTTGACCAGTCCTTGCTTTACCTTGGTACTCACTTAATTTCATTTCTCAAGGCATAAGCTATAGAGAAAGCAGAGGTTACTACACGTTCCAGTATTGAACAAGTACAATGCAAAGGTTTAACAAGTGGCTTAAAATTTTTAAAAAATGCATTGTTCCATGTGGCTCATTAAACTTCAGCTATCCAGGAACACATCCTTCCCTTGCCATTTTCCTTCTGCTCAAAGCGATAAAGCTGCACTGCACTTCTGTCAGTGTTAGGTGATGAGAAGCCTATTCAGTATCTACCCTCCAGTTTGAAAATACGGAGGAATGGCTGAAGGAAGCACTATCCCAGGGATTACAGTGAACTTGCTGAGGGACTTTTTGATGCACAACTTGTTTTCACTTTGCAGAATCTGTGGGCATTGAGTGCTGCCCAGCTAGGAAACTAGTCTGCTCCACAGGGTTTCCAAACAGGAAAAAAGCTCCATGTCTGCACATATTGAAATCTGTCAGTTGAAAGCTACCTGACCCTGCAATTCTAACTCAACTGTCTTTCAGGCAGGGCTTGGACTCCTACTACCCCACCTCTCAAGCCGTCAGTAACACAGTTCTAGCCCTCCTAAAGCTGTAGCCAAACTAGCTGAAGGATGGCAGAAGAGAACAATACTTTTTTTATGGCTACAGTACATCATCCTGGCAAAAAAAAAAAAAGCAAATATTTGCATGTTTATATATAATGCATCAGATGGAATGCTGATTAAATTCTGGTTCATTACAGTATACTATAATTTGTGTCATTCTCATAAGCAAACTACATCCAAGTACTACGAGATAGTTGCCTAAGACTGCAGGTTAAGAAAAATATGCTCCAAGAGGAGAAGTCTCAAAAGTTCTCTGTGAATCAGTCCTTCAGTATTGAAAGCGGCCATAAGACTTGTCTTGTACTAAATTAAATTACCAATTTGGCTAGTGGAACATAGCATCCAATTTACAGACTGAAATTCAGGAAAGAATTTAAAGTCATTTTGATAAATGGTTTTAAACCAGTGTGATCACAACTTACAAGTACAAACCATAACAACCAGCAAGGAGAAATCCAGTGCACGGAGAGGAAATTACTGGCGAGACAGCAAGACTTGGAAAAAAATGGTCAGGAGTTTAGGTAGACCACAAAAAAGTCTGCAACTTCATGACACTGCAAACAACAACAAAAAAAATCAAAACAGCTAAATCTAGCTGTGGGATGTAGTGACAGGGGCCTCACATAAGAAACAGGACTGGTGAGCCTTTAAATCAGCCCCATGTCCAGCTCTGGGCACTGCACTTTGAGGGAGAAGTGGACCATTTGGCGAGAGTGCAGGAGAGAGCAAAGGGAACAGGCAGAGGTCTAGGAAACTTGATCTATGAGAAAAGGTTGAAAAAATTCCATTTGTTTAGTCTAGGGATGACATTCAGTCTTCTGAGACATGAAAGCTGTTATATAAAAAAAGATGGTCATAGATCATTTTTTTTCCTTCCCCATGGGTAGTTCAAGCAGCAGTCAGCTTACCTGGAGAAAGGAGATTTAGGTTTGATTTAAAAAAGCCCTGGTGATTAACCGTTCATTCACTGGAAGAGGCAGCAGGATCCCCATCGCTGCATTAGGAACAGGTTACACATATCAGAGCTGCTGTTAACTGGATATGATCCTGAGTTAAAATGAGGAGGAAGAAAAACTATGCAATCTCTTCAAGTCTTTTCCACTCTCCTCCCACAGACTGAAAAGCTCCAGCAGATCCTAGACGACTAAGGAAACTTCTTTGCAAACACAGCCTAAAATCTTGAAGATATTTGATCTGAAACTGATAAGTTTTCAGATTTTGGGGTGTGATCTTCCTAATGCACCTGGCTTTCGTATTCTGTATGACAGCTGTAGCTGTGCAGTACCTTCACAATGATAACAGTTTCCGCAGTTTCAGCAGAGAGAGTTTGGCACCAAAAATGCAGCCCTTTTCAGGTCTTTACATCAGGACGGTTCCTTGGCAGTAGAAAAGCTTTCAACCTTAGACACTGCCCTTGTGATTTTGAAAGGAAGCTACCCAGAGTTTGTGTTTTTTCTTCCTTAACTCCTCTTTTCCATTTCACATAGTTTCTAAGCACTGTTAGCTTGTGGCATACCTAGCTTTGAGATAAGCCACCTGTCTTTGAACACATTCATTCATTTTCCCTATACTCCTTTCTCACTGCACTAAACTCTTTCCACACTGAGAAATGCTATTCAACAAAATGAGAAGCCATCGGTGTTTCCACTGGAGCCTTAACATTATTAGGAAACTATTTTCACTTCCACACCTGTTTTTAATAGTGCTTGGAACAACTAGCACAGCGATTGTTGGAGAACTTGCCTACCTCTGCTGGCTGGAGTATATGAGCACACTATTTTTACAGTATTGTAAGTGTATAATTATAGGATGCCAAATAGAAAGCTTTTGAAAACTGTCACAGGCAGGTAAAAAGTATTTCAGACTGGTCTTCCTAACTACAGTAACATTCTTTTTTTATGCTACTGCTGGTGAGTAAGAGGGGGGAAGAGAGACAGGTTTATAGTGTGATGAGTCTTTTCATGTAATGACAGATCAGCTTTTTCCTGTAGTATTTCGCACTTTACGAGGAGGCAGAGGGAATTGCCTCTGACAGGAGTGCTAGCACTCACTCTTGAACATTTAGCTGGAGCCAGCTGTCTCTGGGCAAACTGTTCAAGCTTTGGAAGTTCAACGACATAACATATGGGATTCAGACAACAGCCACAGGACAGAGAAACTGCTCCCACTTCATCAGTGTCATGAGATGAAGGTAGCCCTCTTCCATGCTCCGAGTTGAAAGGCAAGGGAAGGACTACAGGGTGATACTAGAGCTGAGGTTAGTGTCCTTCCCAGTAGGATTTCTCTGGATTGCAGCCTTACACAGGCAACAGTCCCTCCAGCTGTGGGACTGCATGCATTCTGCGGGTCCCACCTCCAGAGAGAAGCTGCAGCTTTGTGCTGTCAGAACCTGTTCAATGAGCCTAAGATGAGGAATGTGAAACCAGAGGAATGCCATTCCATTCACCCAGAGTGAGGGTAGCCAGTTTAACACACTCACGTGTTCCAGGAGACTGAACACTGCCTTGCTTTTTAAACATACTGCCGTCTCTTTGGCTGGCTCTGAAAGTGGGTTCTCTGCCCAGCCTTCCTTCCTGACTCTTCAGAGACAACCCTTGGGACATCTACCAAGAGGTCCTTCCAGCTACTTACTGGACCACTTCAACAGCCTGAAAAGCATGCAGTTAAGTCACGCCTGAACTGCACCACGAAATGTACTCACTGGTTCCCATTGACCACTTTCTTATTTTGGTGGTCAGGGAAAATGCAAAAGTGAGATGACCAGGAAGAGAAAGGGAACATGAGGATGGCAGCTTTTACTCATGCCCTGCCCCTGCAAATATACACGGGTATCTTACAACACAGCTCACAGGTCTGTTGACATCAGTTTGAAAGCAAAGATAACAGTCAATGTACAACGAGGTTGTAGCGAGGTGGGGGTCGGTCTCTTCTCCCAAGTAACAAGCAACAGAATGAGAGGAAACAGCCTCAAGTTGTACCAGGGGAGGGCTAGATTGGCTATTAGGAAAAAATTTCTTCACCCAAAGGGTTGTCAAGCATTGGAACAGATTGCCCAGCAAAGTGGTTGAGTCACCATCCCTGGAGGTATTTAAAAGACGTGTAGGTATGGTGCTTAGGGACATGGTTTAGTGGTGGACTTGGCAGTGCTAGGTTAACAGCTGGACTGGATGACCTTAAGGGTCTTTTCCAAACTAAATGATTCTATGGTTCTACAACATTTTCCTCAAATATCCCATGCTGCTGCTCCACAAGCCCCACTGATATTCCTGCAGGGCCTCACACACTTCCATTCTTATCATCTACTCACTCCCTCTCCAAGATCCACCAAAGTGGAAAACCTCTTAACCCTAAGCCTGGCACCAGAAGAAGGAAGCCTTCATGGCAGGGTTTTCCAGCCATTCCGGAATGCAGCTCTGCTCCCTCACAGCCTTGTGCTCTACAAGGTGATACTCCTGGTCTCCTTGGACAATGCTGGGGGCAGCAGACACTCTTAAGCATACACTGATCTGTGTACCACTGAACCCTTTTTTAATTCAGTTCTCTCCTCGCAAATCATTTGCAAGCCTCACCAGGGCTTTTGGTTTCAGGAGAAGCCTAGGTCTAAACCTTTTCCAGAGGGAACCTAGGAGCACAGGTCAAGCTGTTACTTTGAAATGGCTCCTCTTATTTGTGGCACCTTAGAAATGTTATAAACTTTCTTGTGAAGTTGACAGGAACATTTCAAGAGAGGCAGGAAGGTGAGTCAACACACGTAGTCTGTCTGCAGCCATCAACATATGTAAAAATGGTTGTCTGAACTGCAGATCCACGTACAAGCCTGTGCTGAACACTGCTGTTACACACAAGCACTTTGCTGCTAAGGAATTATTTCAGTAAATCAATGCAATCCCTCTAATATGAACCAGCTTCTGCAAAAAAGCAAAACAAACTCCACAAAGTTGACCTCTCCACTCTTTTTGTCCCTGTATGTCCAGGTAATGTCTGGTGCTGGAGCTTATTTCCTTTCCCCTTCAAATCCTCAGTGGTTTTAAATGCAGGATTGTTTCTTTTCCTCTTTTACCCCAGCTTCTTATATCTTTGCCCCTCTCCTACTGCTCCCTGTCCACTCCCCTTAACTGGCAGCTGTAGAGTAGCAGTTATGACTCCATGTCTAGAGTAATTTGTTTTCTTTCTTTGGGGGATAAGCAGGGGGGAGTGACTGAATTCTTTGGGAATGATTTATCACACAGCACTCATGGGGAGCTTCATTTATTTGCCTAGCTGCATATGGTTTAACACCTATGGTTGCATGCCGATTATTATACAATGTTATTTTTCCCACTTGTATACTTTGCACCTTTTCATAGAACAGATTAACTGGTCCCCAATGGCATGTTATTTATGACTTTGCTGGCTGGCTGGCTGGGAAGGGGCCTGGTCCTAGATTCTTCCATTCTCCCTGCTTCTGCTCTCCCCGACATACTCCCTTCTTCACCACACCTGTCACACTGAGATTGTGGGAGAATCACACTTGAGCATCACATATATCATACCTTCTCAGAACTTCCAGGAGGGAGGAAGAGACAGAGGCCTCCCAAGCAGCAGTCAAGACAGGAAGGGGTGGCTGAACCACAAATGGAGCCAGAGGGAAAGAAGGGATAGAAAGTAAGGGAGAAACATCACATTTGGCTTGCAAGGAAGCAGGAACTCAACAGAGAAAAACATAAGAGATTTGCTGTGAAAGTGTGATGGAATTAGTAAGTTTTTGTATCATACTCAACAGCAGCTTCTCCTGAGATTGCTTCATTTGATATCAAGCCAGAACCTAAATTAAAATAAATTCAAAACCAAACCAAAACAAACCCTCACAAAGAGAAGGGGTGGGCGGACTAATACAAAGGCCTGAAGACTAATAGTTCTGGTAAGGGGGACAGTAAAGTGACAGATTTTAGCCCAAATGTTTTGACAGGTCGGAGGAGCGCTGTGTTGGGAAGCACTGACTCAAGATGCAGGGCAAGAGCCAAGGAGGACACATTAATAGAGGATAGGCAGGAAAGGCAAGAAAGAGAAAAGGCAAAGGCTGACTCATTGGTTCCCTCCCATGAACTCTTGCTCTTGACATGATCACTGACACTTCTTTTTTCCTCTTCAGCTATGGGGAAGTTCAAAAGCCACTACTCCCAGGTGTTATGCCCAGAGGAGACAGAAGCACCAAAATGCTCACCAAAGAGGACTGCAGTCAGCATTAGGATGTCATCCCCAGGCACCAAAATTCTCCAATTCCAATGCCACTGTAACATCTTATGCAGATGTCACTAAAGCACAATTGTGCCTGGCTACCTCCCCTTCTCAACCTGCTTTCCCGCTAAAGTGAGATCACTCGTCTCCTCCACTCGCTGTTCTGACTAACACTACCCAGCCACAGATTTCGGAGAAGAGCCTACAGTCCTATAATAGACATTTGGACAGTAACATTAACACAACTGGCGTGGAGAGACAGTCAGTCAGTTTGGAACTAACACAACTAGTTTAGTAGTAGCAGAAAGTAGGAGAAAAGTAGCAGGAGAAGCAGAAGCCCATCGTCTCACATGTCTTTAAATAATGAGGTGGGGAGTGCTGTGCGCCAAGAGTATGACAAGACAGCTAAGGAATAAGGCTGAGAAGACGGCATAGAGACAGATGAGAAACTGCCCCCATTCAAAACAGTGCTTTGCTTTCCAAGAGCCTCATCTGAATCTACCTGTGGCTCCCTGGTCTCTGCAGTGTTCCATGTTTCCAAGGCACAAGGAAATTTGCTCCAACTCTGAATAACTATACATTCAACAGAAATGGATGCACTGTCGCCCCACTCTGGAAAATAATACAGGCATTCAAGCTCCTTGGCATTAGTCCTCACTGCTAAAAAGGAAAGTCCTAATAACAAATCAAACTTTTGTCTAACATTGGCTATTTTTGGTGTACCCCCCCAAAGCTGTTGTATTCCTTTTTAAGGGCAAATCAGCAGGCCCTGCCCTATTATATGTTAGTTGGTCTCACCTGACAATCTGACTCAGGAGGAACTATGCTGATTCTCAATATAGGTGACTTAAAAGGAGACTCCTTGTTAATGTATGGGATCCTAGAAAGACTTCATATAGCTAAGGCAACATACCATTAGTACAGTCCCCCTAGGAGCAATCACTATCACTGATCCTTAAGAAAGGCGTGCAGCAAAATGGTATCACTTCCTAGATGAATACTAGAAAGAGGGAGCTATTTTGGGGTGCCATGTAGGTTTTCTTGCCTTTTTTTTCCGCAAGTGCGAAAAAACTTATGGAAAGAACAGAGACAAACCAGAGAACCCATGTCCTGGTAGTACAATTGATATCATCACATCCCACCTCACTGTGCAGATCTCTGAAGACAAACTGCACCCAAGAGTACACAGACTCCCTTTGGGGTGGATGGTGGGGTGTGCTTCTGCTTCTTGCAAAAGTATACAGACATGCAGATTTCAAGCTGTTTCTCCCTTTTAGAAGCCCTAAAATTTGGGCTCCAAGTGAATTCAATTAACAAAATGAAACGTGAATACCACCATTCTTGTTTTCAAAGCTCATTTACAGTTATACTCTATCCACTAAGGGCTTCTGAGAGCAGAAAGCTCTGTCACTGGGAAGCTGTCACATGGCGATGGTGGCATGATGCTTGGGTGCCAGAGCTGAACAGAATAGGCTGCATGGAGTTGGCCCCCATTCAACAAGCAAGATTTTGAAATAAACAGCTATGGATTTTTTTTTTTTTTTTTTAACTAGGCACACACAAACCTGTCTACAGCTGCTAACCTTAATATATTACTCATTCTTCCTTTCAAATAACGTCATATTCAAAACCCCAGTGACTGCAGAATATTTA
Source organism: Cariama cristata (assembly GCF_000690535.1). NCBI lineage: Eukaryota > Metazoa > Chordata > Aves > Cariamiformes > Cariamidae > Cariama > Cariama cristata. Next base: position 44,996 of record NW_009630433.1, read on the forward strand.
CTTGAGGCTGCTACCGCTGGTTTCTCTAGAGCTGTTTATTTTTCCATGCATGAGCTCACTACATCACTCTGTGGTTTTCTTAAAGGTTGTCAGGGTAAGTTGGATACAGCCTGGAATCTCTTGCTAACTAAAACCAAATCACTAAGTAGCACAAATGGATTTGGAGATAACCCAATTCTGGAACCGAGGAACAACCATGGATTCCTCAGCAGAGATGGGGTGCTCCCAAACAAGCAGCCATTAGATTTATTTTCTTGGAAGCAAGATACATTATCAAATGTTTCCCTAGATTAAGAACTGTAAAAGAATAATCATTTGGACTGTTGCAGGCTGGAATAGGTTGCAGGGAAGGAAGCAGGGAAGTAGGAGGCTGAAACAGTAAAAGCAGAATGAAAAGACAGTTCCCACCCATGCTGATTAGAGAACGGCCATTGCAAAGATCCCATCTGTATCTCCTCCTGCTCTGACAGTGTTAAAAATAAATAACAAATCATGGGGCAGTGCTAAATAACAGGCTTAGTTTGGGGTATCCATGTGTGTGTACATGCAGGTGTGCATATTTGGAGAGGATGAAAATCAGTTCAAAACAAACACCAAAATATGGTTTTTTTCATCTTGCCACAGCAAACAAAATATTGTGTTGATCTAGATCTTCCACTTTCCCCCAAAAGAAAAACCGATTTTTGGGGTTTTAGGATTCATAAAGGCAGAAGACTTAGTTTGTAAGTGTAGAAAAACAATAACTTTTCTGCTACTCAACAGTCCAGATGTTAGAGCATGTTCATATTTTGCTTCCTGCTTCTGGCCGAGAAGATTTGAACCTGCCTTTCACCCTGAGAAAGAGATCTAGTTGTCATTTCATTCTTTAAGGCGTGCTGGGGTAACAGCACTAGCAATCCCTCCTAGCAATGCTGTTTTACTTAGCATATAAAAATTCACTGGCAAAATGCCTGGAGACATATAGATTCTCAGTCAAGTGCTCTAATCACCAGGCTAGAGTCATTCTGCTTTTCATGATCCCTGGCTTAATTAGCATTTACACATGCCAAGCAAAATGTAAATGCTCCAAAAAAGAGGACTGTTTCAGGAGAACCTCTTCTGTTTGTCAACACTAAATGGAAGGTGGAATGCTCAGATTTCAAACGCAGCTCTTACAAGACACAGGCTGCATATGCAACACAGGGTGTCACCATCTCTGCAATGCTCAGCTACCTGGTGTTTGGTTCACTCTGAAGCCCAACATCGACCAGAGACTATGACCGAAAATTATAGAGCCTATTTGTCTCCATACAGCAATTCTCCTCATGGCTGATATAGCGATGGTGCTAGCTTTCCAAGATGTCCACCATCAGTGCTGATTAGAGGGCAGCACATGTCCTCTGGTGTAGTATCTACTGGATTTCTCTTCACTGCAAAGGACAAGGCTATATAGCCACCGCAGGGAGGAGACAGATCAGGGTTAAGTATTTCAGTATACAAACTCCAAAGAATAGGGCAGGCTCTCAAGAACTCAAGACTAATGAAAAAGAACAGAAATAAAAGAAGAGTTAGGCTGGATAATACAAAAGGAAAATCCTGAGACTGAGTTCAGAGGGCAGAGCAGCTTCCTCTGGGAAGAAGTGAAATCTTTATTGCCCAAGGCATTTATGCTACACTAGAAAATGCTGGTCTTCATACAAACATTCACTAGCCCTAAGGCAGTAGATTAGATGATCTACTAGGTCTTTTCTCACCTATAATTTCAGTGATCCCATCAAATTGCTGCAAGAGGATACCAGGCTGTATCTGCTTCAAGACAGTAAGTGCAAACTCAGAGAGACAATATAGCTGAGCGAATACCAAAGCCAAAAATCCAGTCTTGCGCTAGTAAAACTTACCTTATCCCTTTAAAAATAAATGAAAAATCAGAAATACGCTGAGTGTTAATATTTCAAGCTGACAAGGTTCAAAAGCAATTAAAAACATCCCCTCATTTTGTATGCCCATCTCATGACAGCTGTTTCATCATCTCCAGCCAAGATAGACTTGAAGACATTTGAAGAACCTGATTCTAAATGATAAATACCCTCCCCAGCTCTTTGTTGTTTGATCCCACCTACCCTACATTGCCTTTTAACATACATGACAAAGGATGAAAGGAATGAAAGGTACCAAACAAGAGGACTAGGCTTCACTGGTTGAAAGAAACAGACTAAAGTAGCCCACATCTAATATCAGCTAAACCATAGCCCTATATTGATGAGGTAGCATTTCTTTATATCAGCAATTCGGTGTAAGAAACAGATGGTTGTGTATTTGTATGGCCTAATGTGGAAACATGGGACTAAAAATTGGCAACCCAGACTCTTAATGAGATCCTACAGCAAATGAGTGTCTGTTAGGGCAATCAGTAGGGCTGAGTCAGATGAACCACACATCTCCTTTTAGCTTGCTGTAGAAACCACCTCTTACAGAACTCTTGAATTTTCCAGAACATCATTTATTTTCAATTTGTAGCATGCACCCACAATAATCTTGTCTGAATAACAGAAATTACACCAGAACCAATTGAAAAAAAAGGTGGACAAATGTAAACTCACAAAAGGAACTCTTCCATGCACAAAACTCTAGTTTACATCAGGCAGCTTCCTGACTAAACACTTGAACAAATTGATTGCCTTTACAATGTGAAAGCCAGCCCACCTTGGCTCTGTCGGGTCAAGAAAGGGTGGGAGACAGGCTGTCAAGTAAAAGACCCTCCTGGTCGCAAGTCCCTTTGTAGTCTCTCCTAGAACCCAGGATCTAGGAATTCTTACTTCCATCACAGTTACCAGGTTTGCTGACTTAGAAGGGAAGTTGGTTTCCAAGATAGGTAGGACGCACTACATAGAATTTTTAATATTAAACTGTCACCTTCAATTGCACTGTGAGCTGCTGGTTGTCCTAGCAGCTTACAAAACACAAGCTGCATTTGCTTCCCTGTGAAAGACATTCTTAAAGAATGCTGATACTCCTACATCATCTGAAGCTTTTGGATGATTCCCACTGGCAGTTCCTACACAGACCACCCTGCTACAAAAACAGTCAGGAGGCGAGGCACAGGAAACGTGCTAAAACCAGGGTCTGGGCAATGATGGATGTCCTCCTGCTAAGAGCTCTTCTCCACCCTGCAGCAAGAGAATCTCACCTAACCTAGCACTGATTTCACCCTGCAGTTGTGAAGTGGCACAGGAAAGTTAAGGGAACTGTTGAGTGCCATGAATGCTCTCTGGCTAACCCAGAAATACTAGATGATGAGGTACTTGAAGCTATCACCATTTATCTGTTCTGGGGACTGGAGTTATTCCCAACAGCTGTTCTAGGCATATATTGTTTCATAAAACATATACTATAGGAGCAGCTCCTATTTAAACCTTAAAGTAAACCCATGGCTTCTTAAGGCAATTTTCTTCTTTTGATATTCCCTTTTTCCTACTTCAGTTAAAATATATCAGATAGATACCATTCTTACTGAGAATCCCTAACTTTCCTCTTCAGATTCTTCAAGTTTCTTTTGATTTCAGTGACTCCACACAGTTTCATCCTCATTTCCAATCTCAAGTTTTACATCCTAACTTCACATCTTCCTGCTCCCCCTTTTCCCACTCATGTTCATGATCTTTTCTTTGTGTTTTTTTATGCTTGGGTCTTCCCTCATTCACTCTATTACCCACAAAAACAACCTCAACATTTACCTAGGCCTAAAACATAAGTAACTGACTCTCAGTTGTGAAATAATCCAATCATTCTCTATCAAAAAATGACCCCTACAGAGAAGAACCTTGAAGTTGCTAGAAAAGAAGCCCCTCTGTATTTTTTTTAACTGCTTAGACTAAAACCATAGCCCAAACCTGAGGTAAATGCATCAGTTTGTACACCCATGGAAGACTGCTGAACAGCAAACAGAATAGAGATGACAGCTGGCTGGGATGCATTAACAGATGAAGAAATTAGAGGTTCTGCAGTTATGGTTCGGGGAAACAGAAACACAAAAAAGGATGCTATCTGAAATTATTTTATAGCCTGTACTTCAAGTCCTGCAACACTAAAAAGCAGCAGGACAGCTACAACAAAGAAAGAATGAAACATGAGCGGATGGTGAGAGACTGCAAACTAGTTAAAAGGAAAAAATTTTTTTAGATGGAGCATTACCTGAATTCCTTATACTGGAGCTGTTCAGTTTGGAATCTTTGATGACTAGGTGCTTAATCCAAAGGGTGGGTGCTGTGATTTCTGAAAGAGAAAAAATAACTGTCTTAAAGAAACTACAGCAACTAGTGAATACACATGATTGTTATTCACAGAATCATAGAAAGGTTTGGGTTGGAAGGGACCTTAAAGATCATTCAGTTCCAACCCCCATGCCAGGGGCAGGGACAGCTTCCACTAGATCAGGTTGCTCAAAGCCTCATCCAACCTGGCCTTGAACACTTCCAGGGATGGGGCATCCACAACTGCTCTGGGCAACCTGTTCCAGTGCCTCACCACCCTCACTGGGAAGAATTTCTTCCTTATATCTAATCTAAATCTTCCCTCTTCCAGTTTAAAGCCGTTGCCCCTTGTCCTATCACTCCATGCCCTTGTAAGAAGACCCGCCCCAGCTTTCTTGTAGGCCCCTTTAGGTACTGGAAGGCTGCTCTAAGGTCTCCGCAGAGCCATCTCTTCTCCAGGCTGAACAACTCCAAGTCTCCCAGCCTGCCTTCATAGTAGACAAGATGTTTGCTACAATTATGCCTTAACTGATCCATCATCTCTGTAGAGATTGGCTCATCCTCTGGTGAGGTCTTCCACCTCTTACAAACCACTGTTTGTAAACCTTCCACAACGTTCTCTCATTATCTTTCCATTCCAGAGAGTACCTCTCTGCTGGCAGAACAATTTTTTCCCTCCCTCTACCCCCCACTTCCTAAGTTCTCAAGCCTAAAGCCTTTCTCCTCAAGACTTAGAGATCTCAAAGGTTATGTTGTGTGCTATAGCATATATTGGTTTCCACTAAAGTATGTATGAAATCCAGATTAAAAAAAAGAAGTGAATCCAGACTTTAAATATTGCTTTAAAAGCCCAATAAGAGCTGACCACAGTCAGTTCCCTAAAACAAGCAACAACAAAATCCGAAATAAATAAGCAGAGAAATGAAGATATTTCTGGAAAGACTTGAAAGGAAGTTTGTTAAAGAAACAAGGTCTGGTTAGAAAAGCACATCTGATGCACTACAACCAAGACATCCAAACATAAATTTGTGGAAAAAAGTGCTTAGAGCACCTCCTCTGAGGTGTTACATTCAACTTCAAAATGCAGCAGAACCTGCCCTAAGCCACAGAAATGACACAACATTGGCATTTGATTAGAACTGAGCAAAGCAGTATTCGATACCATGGGTTAGCACTCCTAAAGTGACATTTTCAGAACTGATATTTTCTGAAAAATTTTCAGTTTCCACAAGAGCATGCCTTAAATACTAGATCCTGGAGTTTGTCTTAAGTTCCTCTAAGAAGTTTTCACAAGAGTTTTCCTGCTCCCTTGTTGATATTTACATGGATCTGCTCAGCAAGTGAGAAGCTGGCTGACTACAAGAGAAACTGATTATACATTATAAAAGCACAAAGGAAAAATGAAAGGGAATTTTGCCCTCCTAAATGTTTTCAGCTACATTGATTGTAGGCATTATTGTAATCATGTTCAGGGCATTTTTTTCATATGGAAATATAGGTTGAACAATGATATTCCAGCAGTAGTAAAAGTTTACTTAACAAAGATTGCCTTATCTGCAGGTTTCACTACACTATTTTATCATCACTCAGTCATGATGTGCTCCTATAAATACATATACCTATATACTTTGGGCCTTTTTTGGGGAGAACTACAGCAAATTAAACACTGGATGAGAGGTAGGAAGGGGAGAAGCACAAAAGTAAAATAAGTCTATAAACCAAAGTGCTAGATCCAAACTCCTAAATCTGGGACAAAATTTAGCTCTGATTCTGCATGGCATGGATTAGGTATGTCTACAGCTGAAAAAGGAGGGACAACAAAAGTCAATAGATGCTGAAGAATGGGTCAGGGTCTTTAGAGACACAATGGAGCATACCTTTATGGGAAGTTGAAAGGTGCAGAAAAAGAAATTGTGGGAAAAGAGGAGCAAGGAAAACAAAAGGAAATTAATCCTTTGGAATCTACCATAAAAATGTATTTTCCATCCAGTTAACCTGGACATTTTTTGGAATACAGGTAAGCAATATAGACTCCTCTGAACAACAGCTGTAGAAAGAGTAGATTCCCACCAAGTTAAGATGTGAAGTTTACCAAAAAGAGATGTTTAAAGAAGTTATTCTTTAGGAAACAAATACAACTTACATATTGAAACTAAATAGAGGGTGGATGCAAAGAAAACAGAGCCTAGAAGCACAGAAGGGAATAAAACTTTTTAAAATTTAAAATCATAGCAAGAACCATTAATAAAATACTATTCTGCAGAGGAGAATCTTGTCCTAAGAGGAGATTGACTATAAACATCGCTGAGATCTGCATTGTAATGAAGTGAAATAATATTTAAAGGGATGACTGCTTTATGATTCAAACCTTGGACAGAAGAGTTTAAGTTATCTGATCTACATCATCTCTGGCACTGCTCTGTTATGCCCTCAAGGAGGATAGTAGGGAGTGGGAGGGGAACTTATTATGCCTGAAATGTGAATTTTCATTATCCTCTCATGTAGGTGAAAACATAAGAAAGGTGAACCTTCATCTTGGAGATGTCGAGGTCCAAGAGGTATCACACATTTCAGGGGTAGAGTGTATTTAATGCCCTTTGAAAAAAGTCAGTCACTTGTGGATTGAAGGTAGGTACCCAAAAACAAAGCATGAAAAGAAATTCCGCATTTTTATTGTCTATTCATGTTGCTATCAGCTCCACCCTGGTTGCCTGACTTTGAATATACAGGTTTCAGGAGCCCAGCAGATGTCAAACCCACTGAAACTGAATGGGATTTGGACTTTGAACATCTATGAACAGTCCAGACCTCACAGATGAATGGATAACTGGTTTGTCCTTTTCTGTCATCTGACATTTGCATCAGACACAAAGTACAAGGCCTACCCAAGACACTGGGAGAGTATTCTACTGAACTATCATGACATGTTTGCTCAGATAGAATCAAGGGATTGTTCAGGATGACATCCTGAGGTGTCTAGTCCAATCTTCTGCTCCAGACAGGGTCAGCTAAAAGAACAGACCAGGTTGCTCATGGCTTTATCCAGCTGGCTTGGAAAGGAAGGACAGAATATCACCTCTCTGGGCAATCTGTTCCACTGCCTCACTGTCCTCATGGTGACTAAGTTTTTCCTTACATCCAGTCCAATCATTTTGCTTCAAATTATGACTGTTGTCTCTCATCATGCATTACTGTGAAAAGTCTGGCTCCATCTTCTTGATAAACTTCCCTGTAGGTATTGGTAGGTTGCTATTATGTCACCTTTAGGTCCTCTCTTCTCTGGGCTAAATGCTTCTTACACTCTTCCTGATGTACCCACTTTAAGCCACTGTTGGAGACAGACAGTACACTCAAAGGTAGTGGATTACACAAACTTTTGGTCAGAACCAGAATGGATTTTCTTGTGCTTATTTCTACAACCACCACTGAAATCTAGTTAGTCCTATTTTACTAACAGGGATGACAAAAATATAGAGTGACAAACTTAGCAGAGGTTATTCATCGATGCACAGCTTGATTAACCTGCCCGTCATACTCTTTTCCGAAGTCATAAGGGACACTGCTAATACAACAGGAAGGCATTGCATTAGTCATTCTCTCTAGAAGTCTAGGAGATAAGGTCTTGCATAATATATTGCAAAATTTGTGAGAGGCAATCTTTCATCATACAGCCCAAGCCCATTTATCAGACTTGATTTCACCTACAAATCAATGCAAAGGTTTTTGATTGAAAATGTTTTTTGTAGAAGATAGGATAAGATTTTTTTCAGACCCTGTCTGTCACCAGAAGGATCAGAAAAGGTCTGTTCACTACACCATTCCTCAAGAACTTTGCCCAGTTCTATTCGAATGAGTAAAACATTGATTCTCTCCTAGAAGGAGCTTCTGAACAGGCTGTGTTAACCACATCAGCTCACTCCTGCGTTTTACTAGTGCATTCTTTCCTTTCAATATCTATGGGCACTTTCTCAGGGGAAAACTTAAGGCCAGAAGTTTGTGATTACAAACAGCAATTTAATACAACATCAGCTTGCTGACAGGAGGAACTTTCTTTTGATATAAACAAAGAGATAGTCAGCATGGCCTCAGTCTCCTTTGTTTATTTGAGAATGCTTTTTGCTCTGAGGGCTTTGCTTTGTTTCTTAAAGCTCACAAGAAGATTCTTAAAAACTTACAATCACTAGATGGAAGTGACAGGACTACAGCATCTTGCCATTAAATAAGCTTATTTTAGCAACAAAAACCTCCCACCCCACCACCTGTTTTTACAAAAAGGCAGGCGGTATCAACAGTACCACCTACTGTTGCTCAGTAGTCTCCATTTGCGCCTTTGATCCCCATCAAGTACAGCAGTTCTGTATGAAAATGCACAGGCTTTCCCTCACTGTCTTATGGTCCACAGTTTCAGGTGGGTCACAGAGTGGTTTGGACTTCAGCCCATAGCTTGACTATAATGGTTGTGGGTTTAAATCTGTAGAAAACATGCACTACTTCTAAGCAATATGCAAGAAATAAGCAGCTGCTAATAGGCCCATTCACTACCCAAGGACCACTATCCCCACTCGTATTTATGTTTGTATATGTAAAAGGCTTGAACTTTCTGTGATGACAGCCATTTCTTCCTTGTTTCAAGGCTTCCAATGGACTACTGTCCAATATCCCCTCTCCAAAATAATACAATTGCAAGAGTAGCCTATTTGAGAAGGAAACTGCCTTGGTGGGCCATGAATTAAGTGGGCCCACGACACTGACTTCATTTGCTTAAATAGTATGTGCGTCAATGAAAGTAATTGCTAAATAAAGAAACCTCCCAGCAATTTTCTTCCAAGTCAACATCCACAAGCTGTGGTTTAGCACTGCCCTCCCATTCGTGAAGCTGTAACACGTTCCAGAGGTTATGAAACTCCCAGCATTGGCATCATGAGGGTGGAGAGAGTGAAGGGGTAAGGACAGTCTGAAGGAAACTGCCATTTCTGACTTGATGAACTTTTTTTTCCCCCACGACACCTTTTCCTCTAAGGTTAGCCCAGGAATCCTGTCAACTGGTGTTATTGTTGGATTCCAGGGAAGAAGGGAGGATGTAAAAGGATTAGGGAAAATGCCTGAGGTCTCACAGGCACTGTGACATTTGGATAACTTATGAGACTCACTGGCTTTTCTGCTTTGCAGGATGTAGAAAGCATTTGAGCTGTAAATCCTATGGAAAAGGCAGAGGGAAGTAGCTTTTTTTTGTTATTTTAAGGGATGCTCTTACCTTCTCCATCGAAAATAGGCTGAGTTTCCATGGTAGGCGTTGGCTTCGAACCATCATCTGAATTGAGGGTTAAAAAGAATCGAAAAGAAACTACCATTATTGAGGTAAATACTATCTACTCTCCAGTACTGTTGAATGATTGGGATTTGTACATGGCCCGGCCAAGTCCAGAAGAGAGAGAAGACAGACAGAAGGAAAACAGTTTACACTAACAGCAATAACATTTTACATAGCAAGCATGCATCAAGCACTATCCTTAGACTTAAAAAAAGCCTCCCCGCTCCCTCCCCAAACCCTTGGTGTGCATCACCTGGTAGTTTCCCCTTGTTGCACTGATCAGGCAATCAATCACCCTTTTAGTTTCAGGTGGCTATATATCCCACCCAGGTCATTTCCTGAGACAGCAGAGGCCTGAAGGTTGCTGTCCCACTGTGTCTTTCTCCTCATTCTTCTTGTTCAAAAGAAAAACTCTTCTTCTGAAACTTACCTGCACAGAACATGGCACCAGCATTCACTGCAGAGCTGTTAGAAAGGGATGGTCAATAGCAAATCTTTTTTCTTACAATGTCTGCATCAAGGTGTTCCCTAACTGCAACGCTGTGGCAACGTCTTCCAATTGAAAAATCGTGGAAAAAGAAACTTCTCTTATATTAGGTTTTTCATGTGCAAGAGCAACTCCATATCTTCTGACCATAAGCCTTTCATAATGAAAAGCTTCAACCAAAAGAGATTCCACAGGAAATATTATCCTCAGTATTTAGAGATGGATCACAGCAAAAAGCGTTCAGTTTACACTCTGTTTGGGTTAGTACGTCTATCCATCATATCTACAGGTCCAGCCTGGATTCAGGCCCAGTCTAATTTCTTCAGCGCTCAGAGGGATCTGGATTTCAACTCCAGCTTAGCACATCTTTACACAGCACTGGAACAGTGGCATAGCATTAAGCGATGCAAAATTTTTGACTGTAGGCAAGCTAAGATGGAACAAACTGTAGAGGAAAGTCTTTTGTTACATTGCAAGATTAGAAAATAGAATATTGTTGGGATGTAAAGATTGAGCTTACTCTAAAATGAGATTACCCTAGAATTGCTTCTTTTTTTTTTTTTTTCCTCCTTTTTGGAATAGAGTGACTCTTAAAACTTACAATTTGTATTTTTTGCATATGTTATGGGCAAAGATGACACTAGGCATCAAAGTGGGCAGTAACCTAAAATGTAAAGTTACAAAGCAAAAATCAGTTGGAAGGAGGAGTCCATGCCAGAAAAGCCAGGCTTGCCACCGTCTCCACAACTATCAGATACACAAGGCAGACAACATTTGGAGGAAAGGTGTGTGGGACAGCCCCTCCTAGAGGTAGCAATAACTGCCCTCAACCTTTTACAGAAGTAAGAGACCACTGGAACGGGAAAGGAAGGGCAGAGATGGAAAACAGAGGCTTGTAGACTATTTTTCCACCCATACCTGTATTTGCAGTTTTATAAAGTAAGCAAAAGCCCAAACATCTCTTCTGCAGATCATTAATTTTATACATTTCTACAGAAAGCAATTCACAGAAAGACAAAATATACTGGTAATTCCATTTCAACCTCAGAGATCCACTGAAGAAAAGGAGGTTGACAGAAATGACCAAGGGATACCCTGTTGTCATCTTCCTTCTTCATCATTGTATTTGGCTTTATGCTTCACTGTAAGCATATAAAAAAAAAAAAAAATCTCTAGAAGAAAAAATACTTACCATTCCTCAGTCAATTCTTTTTCTGAGTCTTCCTGTTATTTAGGACTACCAGTAACATGCATAAGCAGTATTTTCCTTCAAAAGTTCGAGCAACTGATTTCTTGGAAAAATTCCCTGAATTTTGCTTAATTTACAAGAAGGAAAGTTTTGCCCTTTAAAGAAATCTTTGGATAAAAGTAAATAGTTGATCTTCATTTTTTTGTCAATTAGGCTGCTCTGCTTCTGCAACATCCCAGAAACCACAGCTATGGCTTGCTATTTATTTAGGATGACACTTCACACTGTCACAAAGCAGTGGGCAGTATGCAATCAGCATGATTGGCTTTACAGATTGAGAAACTAACCCAAAACTGCAAAGGTGAATACTTCTTAAGTTACATAAAATAGGAAGAGACCTGGCATAAAAAAAAAGTAACAAGTATGATAAGAAGTTTATTCCTATTGTTTTCATTAACACTTCTGTACCGAATAATTACAGAATTGCTTTTCAGATTTAAAGCAGCAACCCAGAACCCAACAATAGAGAAAAATTAGAAGTGGATCTGAGCCACAGCACTTTATCCAAACCATTATATGAATTTTGGCAGAACTCAGGACACTTCAGGTTCAGGGACTTTCTTTTACGCTCATGTGTGTGTGAAGAACAGAGACAGCAGCAATTACAATTTACAAAATATATTCTTCTTAAAGAGAATTTTGTAGCAGTTAGCCATTAAGCTACTGGAGAGTATTAAACAGTGTCAGAATAAATGCAGCAACCAGACAAAAATACCAAACTAAACTTTAAACTGAGGGGTTTGTTTAAGATAATCTCAGTAAAATGGCTCTGTGAACTACAAAATCATTTCCTCACTGGGTTACCTAAAGCCAAATTGTCACTAAGTCCACATTGTAGCAGCATCCAGCACAGTATTAAGGGTTTTGCAGATAGAGGGAAGTATAATTACTCCCCTGTTGTTCAAGCAAGTACAGTTCTTTCATCACACATACAAGAAAAATATGCAACAGACAAGAGCCTTGTAATTACGTTCACCATATTTCAAAAACCAAAAGCCAGGGATATTTCTGATTACTTTTTTAAAGGTCATGAAATAGTCACATAAAAGACAAAAATTGCATTTTATTAAAAACACCACGCTCACTTCCCTGCTGCCAGTTTCTCACTCTGAAGCTAGCAAATCTATTTCTTAAACTGGAGAATTCTCAGTAGGTCTCAGTGTTTTAAATTAGCTTATGGCAAAAAGTTTCACTGCCGTTCCCTTTGGGCAGGAGAACAACCCTAATACTTGTCTACTCTCATTTGATTTTTCCTCTCGCTCAGTACACCGTTCATCACGCTGAACATTTGTTCCACTGGCCTGTTTGCTCATGGTAAACAAGGAATAAGTTCTATTTTACATATCTGAAAGTTCTGAACAAACATTTTGTATTCCTCAAAGAAGCATTTTAACATAGATCAGAAAAAACAAGATATTTCAGAGACCTGGGGTCTCCTGTGATATTATATGAGATGTACAGGATATTGTTACTTTGGAGCCAAAGGTAATGAAGTATGTTCATCAGGTACAATCTAGTCCTTTCTTCAAAAACCTATTAAACTCCACACTTTCAAAAAAGGCGTGTAACTGCAATAATTCCTCATGCAGAGCATGTCACAGAGGGATCAAAGAGGTCAAGTAAGTACTTCCTAATCCCTCTAGATGGCAATGCTTCCAGATCAGGAACTCACTCACTGCAGAACCAAAGATAATATCCCTTGGTTGCAGAATGTTCTCACAGCCTTGATGAAGAGTAGTGCATTGGTATGCTTCTCTTCCATGTATTACAACCCAGCATGAATATTGACTGTCTTTTTCCAGGACAACCACTGAATAGACAGCATCACTCAACAGAATACCTCCTGATGGGACATAGTTTTAAAGCCATAAAACTCCTTTCCAGTAAGCCTCCTTTTCCTAGGGTACACTTCCAAAAGTTGAACCTATTTTTCTGGCTCAATTAGTGTCAACTTAAAAATGGTATTTTTATCTTATCACTGGTAAGAGTGAAACAGGCAGGTCCAAACAATTCTCCCTAAACCATGTTCACATTAAGATACCGTGGCCATAAGCTAGAAGCCCACTTGCACTACTACTGTCAGAGTAAGCTCATAAGCTTAAGAACAGGTTTTGTTGCATTACCCTGACAATAACTCAAAACGGGGACAATTACTTGGGTGTCCACTACTGCTAGTGGTGGGCAAGAACTCTTTATGGTGGCATCGGGTATACGGTTGGACTTAGTGATCTTTGAGGTCTCTTCCAATCATAATGATTTTATGATTCTATGCTCCCACTAGGACTCCCCTCCCTTAGCCTTATCCTTGCAGAATATCCAGCAAGCACCCACATCTGGAATGACTGCACTATACACCAGGGTTGAAGGACAAGGAGATTCAGTTCATGTGAAAAACAACCGTTAAAGTGATCTTTTTACTCTGAATGACAGGCACTGAGGCCATGAACAACTCAAGTTATGTCAGGAGAAAAGTAAACTCCCTGACATAGAAAAAGCATAAATTACTATGGGAAAATGTGAATTAACTGCGTGCTGCTGTGAATCACCGTTCTTGCCTCAAGTCACATAATGGAAGCTAGAGAAAGGGGAAAAGTTAGATGATAGAATTAACCTCCTGTATCACTTCTGCTACCCAGGAAAATATACCCACTGCAAAAGTTTTCTGTATACTTGCATCACCACGTTAACAGACCAAGATCTATATTCTTCCTAAGCAACCTCAGCCTTCGATACATCACTTTTGTGTTCTCACTGGAATCCATGAGACACTCTGTAAACATTTCTACCATTTTAAAGAGTACTAGTATTTATGGGGTCAACCATCCAGGCCTTGTACAAAATCTAGTCTTTTTTGTAAGTCTATAGCTTGAATATCAATGGTTCCCAGACTTTGAGTCAGCCTGATAGAGCAAGAGGATGACAATTTTAAGTGCATAGCTCTGCTCTGTGAAGAGGCAGCCTTTTTTCCAGTGTCAAGTGGTTCCTTCAATTACCATCACCAGGCTTTGGGTGAGCATAGTTGAAGCTAAATAGGCAACTTAGGGCACAGATAGCCAGGACAAGAAGTGAATTCTTAGCATGTCCTGTTCAATGCAGCAAAGCCCAACTTTAATGAGTCTATCAAAACAATGGGAAGGGAGAAGAGCTTTCCTAGGCTTGAGCACTCCTGAGGGACTTAAGTCATACATCCACCTTTCTGTGGCTTTGCTAACTCTGGGCAGATGCAACAAAGATCTGCCAGGTCAACTCAAGCTCCCTGTATCTATGCAGTTCCTGAATCTTCAAGATGAAATTTTATAACTTTGACATTTGTATGTATTACCCCCAGGCTTGGGGCTGGTTTAGGTATTAAAAAAAGACAACAAAACCCATGTTTGCACTACATCGGGGTTTACACAAAGATACATGTCCCTTCCAGTATCACAGGGGTGGAGGAAATTGTTGCCTTAATCACAACCCTTCCCTACATCAAGCAAAACAGTTTCAGCAAGTCATAATTAATTTAATGGTCTATGCAACTTTTATGCAGAGACATATATCACCAATATAAATGCAGAAAGTTAGCACTCATGCCAAAAGAAAGTGAAATTCTTACAATCTAGCCAAATCACGATAATTTCTTGCCAAGCAGCTGAAATGGAAATGCACCAGTGCAGATAGACTTCCCTGCCAGGTTTTCACACCCCTTTCCATAGAATCATTTAGGTTGGAAAAGATATTTAAGATCATCAAATCCAACCACTTCTATGCATGGAGATCCCACAGCTGTTAAGAAAAAAAACCCCAACTTTTCAAACCAAATCAGCAAAAGCAAGTTCTCACTCTTTATTGCCTTTATTTTCAAGAAACAGCAACAATGTGCTCCCTTTGGATATAACAACCCACAAATACTTGGGCACGGACCAAAATACAGAAAAGTTTTGCATAAAAAGGTGAAAATGGGCCTAAGTGCTGAACATAAAAGTGTTCTGTATGGCTTAAGGAGCTCTTAACTGCAAAGGGTGACTTGGACTGTCACTGCAGTGATTTTTCCCTTCCTACATCAACTATTATGTGTGCCATACAGACGCAGGCAGAGTTTACTTCAATGCTGCATTCCAGGCATCATCCAGATAGGATGAGGAGCCTTCCCCTGCGCCTTCTGGAAGGCATTAGTTCCCCCCGCTTCCTCCTCACATCTCCCTCGCAGGTGCATCAACATGAAAAAAAGCCACTCAAGCCCTGAGGACTTTGCAGTCCAATGTAGTCAGTGCATTTGTATGGCAGCACAATTCTTCGCCCTGCGAGAAAGCCTATCCCACGCACAGACAGCTGGAAGTAACTCTGACCCCAGTGACACAATTCAAAGCCTCCTCTGTTTGGCTTTTTGATTCCTGATTGACACATTCACTGCCAGGCGGAGATAAATGCTGCTGGGAGGACAATGTTGATCCGCTCGGACTATTCTTGTGAAGGACTTTTTCAGAATAATAAACAAAAAACATTGGTGTGCTTAAGTGTCTGAATAGAACTGGAGATAGACAGAGAGGGGACCAGAGTGCTTTACAGAGGCTGGCAAGTCGATTGAAGAGTTAATTGTCTGGGTGTACAATGAGTTTATTCTGACCACAAACAAAGAGCTCCCTCTTCCTGGGCCTGGTCCTTCAAAAGCAAACGTGTCAAAAGGGGTCTGGATCAGCACTCTGTATTAATAGCAATGCTCTAGTCTCTGGGATTTGGTGGTTTTAAAACTGTTGAATCCTGAGATTCAGATAGGATCTCTCTAAAATCCAAAGTCCTCATTTACTGCTTAAGTTCTCAAGGTACTTCTACAGTAATTAGCCAAAACAAGCCTGCCCTCTAACTTCTCCTTCTTTGTAGCTTTCAAATGGCTCCTTTTGAAAAATAAAGGCACAGCAAGATATTATCCTTCAGACACAATGCTGTAGACACCTTCCCCAAAATGAGATCCAGTTTTATATTATTTCAATTATGCATCATTTAAAAGGAGTCAGTTTAAACAAAACAAGTGGCCCTGAATGTCTCATACTTGGGAAGATACAGAATCCCAGTCCACATCTGGACCTGCATTTCAGAGCTTGCACTACAATAGGTCAAACCAACACAATGTCCAAACACACCCCCTGCCTCTGGGAAAGTTCAGATCCAGATTCAGATTTGAACTTTGCAGGTTGAACCAAGCCTTATGGTAATTACCACTTAAATACCTGACTCACTTCTATAAGTTATGCAAACGCTTCTGGGAAGAAAAAAAAAAAATCCTCCTAGTATTGCTGCATGGAGGACAATGCAGCTGAAAACTAAGCCATTATACTTTACTGCTTTGATGGCAAAACTCTAACAGATTTTGGTGCCAATGGAGAGATATACATGTTATTCTAGGAACAAACAATAGCCGTGAAGGCTCAGTGAATTAAGCTGAGCCGGTTGTAAACTTTCTAGTGATGTACGTTTGCTTCAGTACTTGTGAAAAGTTGTTGTTTTAACTCACTCATAGAAAAGTAGCATTCCAAATAATATTTTTCCTTAGGTATACAGGCATGCTTCCAAGCAGAAGACAAAGCAAGGACCTTGAAATAATTAAAGCCAGCATTTAGAGCACTTACCTAATTGAGACTTGAGACTCACCCTTTACTCTCCCCTTTCTCAAGCTAAGATCCCAACTATAGTGCTATCACCTAATTTGGGAGGACAGTAGGGAGCCACAGCCTGTGTGATCTCTCTTTTGTTCTAGCGAGTAATAAATGAGGGGTTCAAAACCTTGAAACCTGCAAAATAAGATTTCTTGGGTTTCAGCCAGTTTCTTTCCAAATTGTGGACAGTAAACTGCAGTCTTAACTAATTTTGCAGGTTTGGAGTTTTTGACAAGATGCAGCAGTATCTCTCAAGTAGCCTGAATACAGAAGTAATTCAGAACAAGGAACCTGCACACAGTCCTGTTTTAAACTTAACTAGAATTTTCAGTTCATTTTTGTGCCCAAGTCCAAGACAAAGATCATCTTTTCTATCAAAGCAATTTGTCCATAAGAGATTGGCAGAAGCAGATGATCAGATTTCAGTTTGGTTAATAAAGCATTTCTAAGATCAAATGCAAGCCTGGAAGGAGAAGACCTGTCACTGCACATAAATTTACCTTATGCAGTTTTACAGTTTTCAGATCCCACAGTCAAATTCCTACCCAAAAGGCAAAACAGGTCTCTTAAAAGATTCGGAAATAATGGGAAAATAAATGCTCAAGGCCAGATTTGAACCTTATCTGCTAAAAAGGAGAAGGTGGTAAAAAAGGTCAGGCTAGTTTGAGACCATCTTCAGTTTAGAGTGGCACAAAAAGCTTTATTTTGATCAATGTGCAATCACTCTCAAGCTGTGAAGGCACTGTGTCCCCCCCATTCCCCCCATCATCTTCAGAGACTTTTTATTCCTGCACTCCCCCAACACTCCCCATAGCAGTTTCATTTGTGAAGCTAGATGGAAATCACATGGCATCGTACGACTTGGAAATACACCCTGTTTTCATCAGCCCTGACCTACAGAACCAAGCCTTAACTCCTTCAGTTATGTCCCTGCCCTAAAGAGAAAGACAACTAGCTTGGCAATGGTTTAAATTGTCTTGATTTAAGTCAAAACATTCGATTCACTCTAAGAGTAGCTCAAATTGCCAGAAGGGAAAAAAAAAAAGGAGAAAAAACTTAAAAGAACCTGCTTATCATCCATTCAAATGCTCTGAGGGAGCCTCTAAGATGCAAGTCATATATATTTGTTAATGTATCATTTCCACTGTATCAGATTTGACCATTTCTCCCTTTGAGCAGCATTCCTCCATTCCCTCATAGGGAAAGTGTCATAATTCTTTAGAAGGCAGCAATATTTCCCTGGTAATGCTGCATCTTTTCTATTCTGCTCCTGCTCTTGCCACCCTGCTGAGATAATAATCAAAAAAGTATTTTCTTAATGACTGTATAAATTGTACAATACTTTTATCCTGAAAAATTAGAATATTCCCAATCCCATGTCAGAATTCATCCTCCTTTGTATTGTTCATATACCTCATGAAATCAGCTAGGCAGCAGCAAGGACAACACTAAAATCCCTCTTTGGCCTAGAGTCCATTGGCCCCACTGTACAGCTTGCCAAGAAACGCTACATGTAAATGCCATACATTTACATGTAAAAATGTTTGAGTAGATATTTTCAGAACATAGCATTTTGCCACATAAGCTGCAAGCCCATCCTCATTAGCCACACAATCATCATTAAAAAAATGCTAGTTCAACTGCTTGTTGAGGAATGAGAAGTGGAGCAGAGCTCAGAGCCCCAGCTCAGTTTCCAGGCTCTGCTTCAGTCATCTGCTGAGTTTTCAGACAGGATCGCAGCCTGCCTGTGGTAGCAGACTGATGTTTCACAGCTTCTAGCAATGTTCTGCACCGCTAAAGACAAGAACCTGTGACCACCATTGAGCATGGCTATTTTCCTTATGTACCTGCAGCAATTTTAGTGGTGCAAAAAGCTCAGCTACAACACCACACAGGAAGGCTACTGGAATATCTTCAAACTTAAAGAAGTCATATAGGCATTTTTCATTCAGCTGCATACTTAGCTGTGCTTCAAAAGTCTAATGTCATCCCCCTACTGATACATGTACCCAATGAGAGACGGAGGGATAGGTAAAAGAACCTGGGACTGGTCATAACACGTAGCATCAAAAACTATTGTTACCAAAAATCATGACTACCTGATGTTTGCTGAAGAATCATGACATATTTCCTAATGGACAATGGCAGCTGGCTGTGGGGATGGCACTCAGTTTCAAAGCTGACTCTCCAAGGCTCATTTTGACCAGCAGACACCTTCATGGGTCAACTGGCATAGAAAAGCCTTGCTGTGATAAACGCAACCCAGCAATTATATGGCTGTAAATCCTTTTTTTCTCTAGACAAAAGGATCAAGGTAGTGAAGAGGAGAGGAAGAATAGGAATAACCTTATTCTTCAGGGAGATAAACAATTGAAAGGAAATAAGCCAGCTGTAATAAACAGTGAATAAAGAAGAATTAGGCCCTGCATCTGTGTAACAAAAGTTGTACCCAAGTGCACATCCAATATAGGCTACAACCAAGTTATTTGGAAAAAGTCATGCCAATCCATAGAAGGGATGTTAGGCCATCTTGTCCCAAGACAGAGCACTGTCCATAGTAAATAAGGGCGAAAAGGGAGGTGAGTCAGAAGAGGCAGTATGGTGCATTACT
>NW_009630433.1:64546-82192 GCF_000690535.1 Cariama cristata
GGCACTAAGCTTCACAGGGAAAGCAGAGAGGACAGGCAGAACACAGAAAAACAGAGCAGCAACATTGTAAGGGCTGGGCAAATCACAGTCCCCCTTCAGCATGAGTTGGAGTACACAATATTAGGAATGTTTGTTGGGGTTTTTTCCAAGAGCAGAGACACCTCCAAAGTGTCAGTGTCACACTATAGAGTTGATGAGATCAAGGAATCAGCAATAGCCAGCATCAAGAAAGTTCAAAAATAGATTGAAGGAGGGGAAGCAGAGGAAGAAAGGCTTTCTTTTTTTACAGCTTCCTACTTGTTAGAATACATTTTTATCTCACCCTGTAAGCACTAGAAGTATGATAGATACTGCAGGATTTTAAACCACAGTATCTTAATTTTGAACCATCTTCTATTTGGCTCACTGCCTGGAGTGACATTTGAAATAAAACAGGGAGCAAAGAAGTTTCCGCACAAAGAAATATTTCACTTAAGACATCATATCTCATAGCAAGATTTTAGCACTTGACATTGCCCCAAACTTGGAGAGAAATTCGCAGAAAGCTCTATAGCACTCTCAA
Source organism: Cariama cristata (assembly GCF_000690535.1). Taxonomy (NCBI): domain Eukaryota; kingdom Metazoa; phylum Chordata; class Aves; order Cariamiformes; family Cariamidae; genus Cariama; species Cariama cristata. The sequence continues at coordinate 65,109 of NW_009630433.1, forward strand.
CAGCTGCCTGATTACTGTTAGCAAAACCAACAACCACCGTATGACTGTTTAGTTCAGCCTCTCTGGTTTGATTCTACCTACAATATATTGCGTCTTCTTTCAGGAGCCTCTGCTTTGATGTGAGGTACACTCTGTTCCCTCCTCAACACACACACCCCCCTTCCTTGACTCTCTCTCCCAAAAGGCTGCACAGAGTCCACCATCACCTCCACCTTGCCACTTCTAGGCGGTGTAAGAGGCCAGATACCTGCAGCTGTGGAAAGAGGAGCACATCTGAAAAGCCTGCAAGGACACAGCGATTCTGATCGTAGACTGCTCTGCTGAACAAGGAAAAAAAAATTAGCAATTGTTATGCAAGCTTCATATGAGTAATGATCAGATCCCTAGCTTTAGGAACGTTTTAGAAGCTACCTGAAATATATGGTGGACTGGGGCAAGGGGCATGAAGGGTGGGATTGTAATCTCACAGTCTCTCTTCCTTCTCTCCCCAATATCACACGCATTCCCTTTTACTCCTCTCCTTCCAGCTTTGGCCTCTTCAAGGTAAGGGCTCTATAAATTCCCCCACATCTTCAAGGAATACGGCCCATAAGTGGGGGGAGGCGACAGCAGCAAATTTCCCAGATTAATGGCCATTTGAAATTCAGACATATGGCTGAAGCCCTACAGCTGCATGTGTTAATTACCACACGTGTCCCCTGTAAAGCAGTCTGTTAAACACAAAAAGAAAACAGAAGAGAAAAAAGCCGTTCCAAGGGATTAAGTAAATAGTCTAAATTTTTGACCTTGCTCCCCCAGACACATGCCTGTGTATAAGAACACAAGCTCCCTTCCTTTCTCCCGACACCTGCATGCTGAGGACGCACAAGACCCTTTCCATCTCTAGCCATGGGCACTGAATCTATCTCAAAGAGTTCTTTCCCACTTCCAGCTACCCCTTTCCCCTGCACAGCCTCTTCTCTCACCAGCCCCTCTCCCTTTCTCCTTTAGAGGACTAATTCCTGGCTGACAACCAGACTAGTCTTACAATATGCCTTTTCATTTCCTCACAGGCAAAAAGAATGGATACCTCGCTGCTACGTCTGTATTGCATGTGTGCAAATGAGGGAAAGGGGGAAAAACCTAACTGTATTTTTTTCACCACTTGTTTCTGCAGGTTTTTTTCTCCCCAGGATCATTAAGAGTAGAGGTTCAGAGCTTTAGTGAGTGAGCGAAACTCTGCTTTCCAACTATATTGCCCCAGCTAGTTCACCTCAGGATCTGAATTTAGTCCAAAGGAGTTTTTGTATTTGATTATGAAACCAAAGGAATAGTTTTTCTATACGAGGGAAGGAATGGAGAAGAATGGAGGGAGGCAGACAGGCAGGGTAACTGAGCAGAGCTGGAAGGACCTCCAAAGGTTCTATCATGCTTCAGAAGGAAATCTGTATGTACACAACAAAGCATGTCTCAAAAATGCACACAGGGTACAAGTGACACCACATTCTCAACATTAAAATATTTTTATTTTAAGCGGAGGAAGGTCATTCCTGATAGCTACAGATTGCCAGACATCTACAGATTGACTGTTCAAAATGAGCCCAAGACAACTGATCTTAAGAACTATCATTTAAAGGCATATTTGTGGGCAGCTGAACAGTCAAGATGAAACCTGTCAAATTCTTACACTTGAGAATTGCTTTGCTGCAGCACCTAAAAGTCCCATCAGTATCTGAACACCAAGCTGAGCACAGTGACATGTAATAAAAGACACAGCCCAGCGAAATTCAGTCTGCCAGAAAGACTTTTCAATCCCTAGCCCTTATCAAAGCATTTTGTAATACATCTCCCTTGCTGTCAACATAAAACAAAAACCCAGATGAGCCCATGGAGGGAAACTATTATTCCAGCTAGATCTGTTCTAAAGAAGCTTAGGTGTCATCTCAGGAACTTGAACAAACATTCTAGTCACCTCTCCAGCTTCCTCCTACCTTATTTACAAACACACATGCTCTGGATGCATTCAGGCTTTCCCATCACAATTTCATAGTTTCTCTATCTTATAGAGAAACCTTGACAGAGCTCATGGGGCAAAGGAATTGAAAGGAAAGTACTTCCAGTCCCTCAACTGAACCCCTGCACTCATGAAAAAATACATTTCCTGGTGCATTACATTGATTTGAAAGAAAATACCACTAACGTTCAGATGTCTAGATTCTTCCGCAGGATGTGAATACTCAAACTAAATAGGGTCATGTTAGGCTGGTACAAGAAAACAACTTCTAGCTTCACTTATCTGCAAACCCAGCAATTCCTCCAATTTAGCCTCAGATTTATTTTTAAGAAACAGCTACAGAAGACAGGAAGTCTAGGACTATTAATTTCAAAGTTATAATGATGCTGCTTTAAAGGATCTAGAGAAATACGTAGCATAATAGTATAACATCTTGGCATGTTGATCCAGACACTCAAAGAGCATGGGAAGAATTTTTTTAATAACTCTTTAAAAAGAAAAGGTGTTGAGGCCACATAACTATGAAGTATTTAAACGACAAAAACAACCCACAGACCTCAGAACTCTTCTGTTTCTCTGCAAGCTGTAAATGGTCAGACACCAGAAACCTGTGTATAGCACATAAACAGTTAGTAATACCTTAACAGATGTTCCTTAATCAATTGTTAGTCTGCTTATTACATCTACTCACCAGGCTGCTCAATACTATGACTTAATCATTTAAAAAACTTTACAGCTGTCCTTAAGACATTACAGACATGAGTCGTCTGTAGATTACTATAACAACACTTGTAAACTACAATTTTATTAAGTCATATTATATAGACTAACCTACCGATTAGAACTCTTGCTTTATAGATTAAAGCAGAATTCTTGCATTATATCAAACAAAATATACCTTAAAACAGAATTTGCCTTCTGCTTAAACTTGCCAATGAAGCTTTCTTCAGCCTCAAATTTGATACATATGTTCTGAGGCCCACAGAAAAACGTCTTGATGAAAACTAAACATTTTCAGACAAGTCAGTGATGTGGGGACCCAAAAGGATTGTTTTTAATTCTACTGTTTATGTAGCAAATTCGAGGTTGAATTTTTCTTCTAGACCTTAATATTTCAAAAATCTGATTGATTTATGAGATATATCTAAGTGTTTCTTAGAACACTGCTCCACTCTGGAAAAGTGATCCAGTATACACAGTATTGTAAAGTTACATTTGCCTGTTCTCCCCAAAATTGATCACAGCTCCCAGTTAAAAGTTGGGTTCACTCTATCTTATGAGATCTGTGATATTGGCAAACTACAATCTGCCATACCTGTGAAATTCACTTGCTTTCTACAATTACATTTAACTGGAATTTAACAAACAATTTTGTAGATTATGTACAGTATAGGGAGAGTGATAGAAACGAGATAGAATTCTGAATATCTACAAACTGGCAAACCTACTGATCAAAGTAATGGTATTTTTTACAGGACTATTTTTACAATATTGAAGCAAACTTCAATTCCACCGCTAAGTTTGCTCAGAAATATAAATATGAGCTAACTAAAAATCTGATGTGCCACAAATTCCACCTACAGAATTTTTTATTCACAGCCCTCAGGCCTTTGCAGGAGAGAGTTTTTGCACTGATCTCCCCCAGTAACTTCAGTCACCCGAGTTTTTATCCCAGTTTCATGAAAAGCAGCACACATTCATGTTTCTCCCAGAGATGATTTCCTGCCCCCTGTTAAATTTTATCAGAGCAGACTCAGAAACTGTCTACCATCAGTGCATGGTAGGACAAATCAAGCTTTTGCACATCCAGAGGACTTGGAGCATTCATGTAGCACACGCACAGCAGATCTGCTGCTTTCAGGAAGCAGACTTATTATACATGCATAGCACAGTCTGACTTTCTACATAGCTACACTACACATGCAGCTCTGTCCACAAGCATCAAATTGTATGTGCACACTTTGTGTTCACATGTATATTCTTACAGAAACATGTCAGCTCTGGTCTAGGAATATTACATGACAAAGTTAAACAGTTCAGAAAGCAATTTTTGCATGAAAATTCTCCTTCATCCAGACTTACAAACTAGTATACTATTTAAAAATAAACATGTAACGTAAGTGATTCAGAAGAACTGTTTGGGTAGCACTGCAGAATTAGTGCCTGCTAATGTTCTCCAAGAAATTCATCATAAGACGATGCTGACCAGCTAAAACCACCACTTGACTTCATACTGCCCCTTGTATTTCTTTCACTTTACTGGTAAAGTCCATACAATATTTCTTTCTTTTCTGTATCCTCTACAAGCTGTTAAAGACATCACAGAGCATTTTTCTCAGTATTTATGAGGCTGGAGAGGGAAGAATAATTGGGCTTTTGAAGCTTGGTTAGTGTAATAGCAGTGTTCTGTTTCAGATTTGATCAGTATCTGGGGTTGAATCCAGAAAGAACTGGGGAAGGTAAAGACCAAAGTCCCAGTCTCAGGTTTTGGTCACATTTCAACTTGATGTTTTCGTCAAGATATTATCTGTCTTCTGAGATGTACTAACCACTGTGGAGGCAGCGTGCTCCCCTCCCTGCAAGTTGACGGCAGGTGAATCGGTGCCAGCTGCACCTGACTTCTTACCACCAGCACAACTCTCAGGTCTCCAGGTACAAACGGTTCCATTTATTTACATCAGCACAAGCCATCCTCCACTTGGATTTGCCTGAGGAGAGCGTTCACTCTTTACTGCCCAGTCTAATTACTGACTCAGACTAATGGGGTCATTACTGATTCAAATTGTTCAGTCTACTGGCTGCACAACCAGGTTGTTAACACTTACTAGAGGTAAGACTCTTGGAAACCAGCAGGAAGAGAGCTAGAGAATGGGCCAACTTGCCCACAATTGCAGCAGAGAATTTCCCTCCCACGAAGCCTGCCTTTCAGCCCATTTCTGACAGTTAAACCCACAAAAAGGAATCCAATTCTAGATGTTTAATTGACAGGAATTTTAAGTTGTTTATCTTAGGTTCCTCAAATTGCTCCAGTGTTCTCCTGTAGGCTGCAGACTGGTTGAGTAAAGCTTTTAGCAACTCCATACAAAAGTCATATCTACATGTAAGATAGTAAGTGTAAAACAAGCTCAACCCAGATTTTGCCTTCTGTGAGGCCATCAAAGCTTACATTTCCCCAACATCACTGTACCTGCCCCAGGTTCAGCGAGTTGCAGACGCTATTGCCAGCTTTTGCAATAGAGAAACAAAGCAAGTCAAAACAGGCATGGAACTTTATGCACTGCAAGAGGCTTTATGAAAGAAAAGGGACTTCATACCACTCAAGACTCTTCATGACTCACACTGACAGTTTATCCAGCCCATATTTACCCTGTACTTGCATCATCTTTTAATCCCAGATTATAGAACTAAGCCTCCTTTCCCATTTCCTTCATTCAGTTGATTTAAAAATGGTATCAACACCTCTCTCAGTGTCCAGAACAGTTAACAACCACTAACAAACCACTATCCCGACTTAGATATTTTTTTTCCCTCTTCACTCATTTCCAGTCTCTTCACTTTTAATTCACTCAGTTTCCAGTTTTAAGAAGGAAGACCAAGTGACTTTATGAAGATAAGAAATGACATGGCTGCTTTTTACATCCCTTTGTCTCCTCACCAGCCTACTTTTTAAACCCTGCTTGGTGACTGCAAAGGACACTACTCATGGCTGCAACATGCCAAATCTGTAGCTTTGAGCTCCTAAAGCCCCAACATTCCTCAGATAAAGAAAATAAAGTTTTGTTTTGTTCCGTGTTTGCTTGTTTTGTTTCAAATGTGTGGCACAATTTCCCTTTGACTGGAAAGGAACGTTCTGCATTCTTTGGGCAGGGAAGAAATCCAGTCATGTTGGCTCCAAGGATGCCTTTCACTGCTTCTTAAAACATTAACAACCTCACAGTGGGGGTGGGGGGGCGGGAATCCAGCCCTCTGGGGACAGCATGCGTCTACCAAGTCTGTCAGGCCTTTCAAAGTAAGCAGCAACTGGAGTAAATTAGCGCAAGAAGCTCCTTACGAGAAAGGATTGTACAAGGAACAAGCCGGAATGAGGAACAGACAGCAACAGAAATCTGCAGGTTCTGGATATCCTAATCCCACCCAAGAATAACTGCATTCCCTGACAAAGGTCCTGGAAACATTTTCTTCACTTGCAGGCTGAATTCAGCACAAAAAGAACAGTGGTTAAGTATCTGAGCTGCAAAGTCCCCACATCGAGCGTGTCCTGGAGAACCTGGGTTTCCATTCCACCTCATATGAACATGCCTGCATGTCCCGGGGCCCAGGTTTGCACTGCCTTCCAGAAACAAAGCACTTCTCAGACACAGAACAAATCAGTATGTCCTATTTTAAAGTTTTAAGTTTGGTGCCAATTTAATTTGATTTAAATTACCTTACAGGGAAAATTGTATGAGTAACTGGCATTGCATCATACAGCAATAGCAGCAATGTAAACACGGGCAACCAGAGCATGGGATTTAAAAATAAAAAGGATTTCTTGCCAGCACTCTTGCCTCTTCTCTGCAGAAAGCTCCACAGAGCCACTTCTGGAACTACATGCCAAGCCACGTGATCACAAAGCCATTTCATTTTCTTTTCATCAGTAGTGAGAGAGTCTGTGAGTGGAATGGCATGTTACCTCACATCATCTGGTGACTCCATCATACCTATCGATCCCCAGAAATTAGGGCTAAACAGGATGGAAAAGACAAAACATTTGGAGAAAGATAGTTATTACTGATAACCAGCCTTTTTCTCCTTCGAACATTAATTCATCTCTTCTGAAGGAGAGCTAATATGCTAGTAAAGTCTTCATTTATTACCCAACAGCTTAAGCCTACCCATCTGCACTGTTTCTAAGGCAGAGCAGACTCCATCCAAACAGCTATTTTGCCCTGAAGACTTGAAAAGCACCAGCATCACACAGTTTATTAGCTCCATGTTTTACATTCCTGTATGAATGGGACAAAAGAAATCTCTTTTGAGAGTCTTAGCTATTCCTTTTCCTCCTGAGAGTGCCTATTCTGTGCCAGATAATGCTCTTTGACTCGGAGACCCTCCAGGGATGGAGAGAGGAGTCTGCTGTGCAGTGGGAAGAGTCCAAAAAGCTCCCAAGTCAGATGGCAGTTGCCCAAAGTAATGTCAGAAGTTTCCAAGATATGCCTTTACAACAGAAAGGTCATCACTGACCCAGTTCCTGCTGGATCCCTCCTCACTCTGCCTTTTTTGTCTTCTTGCAAAGTCTTTGCAGACTGTCTTTGCCGAAAGAGTACTTAAGACTCAGCTAGAATGGATGGTTATATGCACACTGGCTAGCCACCAGTCTTCAGAGAAGCCAGACCTCCAGTGACCACCTTGCTTCAAGGAAGCCAGGCTGTTCTTGGTTCCAACTTCCTTACAACAGGACCTGATACTGGAATTTTGAATCAAGGTAACTTAACTCAAGAAAAACACTGATAAGAAAGCCAAATTCATTTTTAGATTAGGTATTCATCACTGGCCAAAAAAGTAATGCGAAGTCTACCAAATTTCAAACCACATTATTTCAGCTTCTAAAAGCCCTCTTGACTTTAAAAGACCTATTTAATAATTGCTCACAAGTATTTTTCTAACATGATGGAGAAAGATCAAAGCAGCTTGTGTGGGGGCTTCCATCACATATGAACAGATTCAGAATTGGAGAGGTCAGAAAGTTTACATGATTGCTTGAAGTATGCTGGCCCAAAGGGAAACATTTTCCTTTTCTTGACAGCTACTGCATAGGATGTTTCTACAGCCACATGACCAAGTGTACCATTCTTGAAACAGGATGCCACAGGCAGCACCAAGGAGAATCAATTTATATTGCAAATTTTAGATTAATTCATTCAGTTTACAGTTCTCTCTTTTTGCATGTTCCAACCTCTGAGTTAATAAAGGGAGTGAAATAGGAAAAACAAGTTCAGATGTTTTCCCCTTTTGCTCTTGCTTCTTATGAAATCCAATGTCAGCTGCTTCCAGTTCCAGAAGGACAGAACAGGACTATTCAGGCAGGAAGCCTACAAACAACCTCCACTCAAAAATAATGAAAATTTCAAGAGTTACTTGATTTGCTTGTACTTCAGGTTAGACTAGCAATGATTGCATTAACAGAATGATAACAATGCGTTCAAGTGCCAATTATACATTAACACGAAATTACAGGTTTACAGAGACATATCCTTATCTAAAATAAGAAGCAGGCTTCAGCATTCAGTCTTAACTAAGCAGTTTTCTTTGCACCTTTCTTCTCCCTACCTTTTCCTAAGCTACTATACACAACCAATAGACTGGAGAGCAGATATGCTCAAAACACTTCACTGCTCAGAACACAGCAATCTATCATTCCTGTTAAGTGTCCTCAGGACTGGATTCACAGTCCCAGCATGGGAAGGTGGAACACACATAGGAGAAGAATGAGGACACATCTAGTGCCCTGTTCTGGAAAAGCAAGGACTGAAGAAAGGAGTGTAAAGGAGAAGGAGGACCAACGCCTAATGCACAGAAGAGTGAGGTTTCCAAGCACAGCTAGAGTTTAATCCAGTGCTGCTCCAGCTGGCCAGAGGGTTTTATGCTCTGTTAAAAACCCCACCTTTCAATGCATATAAAGCCACAACCATGACATTGGCACTCCCGACTCCCAGTGTCCTAGTCATATTAATAGCCTTCCTAATCTCTAGGGATTTTACTGAGAAATGCTCAGTAATTAACTTCAAGGTGAACAAGCAGCAGTTATTCTGTGCCAGCTGCCCCTTTGGGAAGCTCTGCTTTCATGCACTACATCTCAGTCAATGAGCACAGAGCAGAGTGCACCGTTTTCTGCTCCAGAGGGTATGCATGAACAGACTGTCATCTTATTCCTTCTGCTGAAGGGTCAGGTCTAGAGGCATGCAAGCCTCCCGCACACCCAGCTGGTTAGGAACCCTGGTTCTGAGTTATCTCAAGACACTTGGCTGGGCAGCTGCTATTACAAAACAAGTTGCTGAAGCACAGGACTCCACTCACCTTTCCTTCCCGAATTACCCTGGCTTGATGGTTTATCAGTTACAGAACCTAAAGGGGAAGAAAAAAAGACAGAAAAAAGACATCTATTTCCATGCTGCATGATCACACAGAACACAATGTCACATTAATATAGTCAATATCTCAAACCCACAAAGCGTCTGTTTTACTTGCCAACAGCTCAGTTTAGGATTCAGAGAGCTTGTGGCTTCTACCGACTGGGATAGCATAAGTGTTAAGACTTTGTTAAATGTTGTTGTTAAGATGTTAAATCAGGATGAGGGTAAATAAGAAATCTTTAGTAGCTGGATCCAGTGATTTGAAAGGGTTCAACAGAGCAGTGTGCTAGTAAGAAACCTGGAATAAATCCAAGGGCAAGAAGGAAAGATCAGTAAGAGTCACTTCTTTCGTTTGCAAATGTCAGGAAGAACAAATCAAAAACAGGTGGGGCGAGTGCGTAGGGAATGCAAGGGGCAGTATTCTAAAGGAAAGGGATTAAGTGGGTCAATTTGCAGAAAATGGATTTGAACCAACCCCTGAACATCCCCAGCTGTTTGAAAAGGGACACTGAATAAGATCCAGAATGTACTTGAATAGAACATACCTTTGTTTTTTTAATATAACTTAGATCTTCACATAATATATATGATTCTACACTTGTTTCTGCAGTTTGCTTTAGTGCTTCATCACACAGTTTTCCACTAAAACTTGAACTGATAAATAAAAGCTTTTTGAACAAATCCATTACCAGAGTGTATATTTAAAAAAAAAAAAAAAAGATCTATGACAAGCTTTTTTGGGGGGGCGGGGGGGGAATAGCTTTATTCTCAGGAAACAGATTCTTACGTGCACCATTACTAAACAGTTTCAGTGATTACTGATCCTTCAGGAAACATGAATCAAAAGTCAGCTCCAAAAGAGGCAGCTCTGACAGGCCTACGAGTCTGGTCAAGACAAACTCTAAATGTAAACTCTATTGCCCAGGCACTTTCTCTTGCAGATCAGTTCATCGGCGATCTATTGCTGAATTACAAGTAGGAAGCACATACTCAATATTACTCATTATACGCCTAACATCTGTGTGTCCTACAATACACCATGACTTTTCCTGGTAACACAATTTTATAAACAGCTCAAGACTAATGAACAGATCAGCAAAACTCTAAAACATGCCCTAACAAAATCATATACTGGGAATGGTGGAAGAAAGTCATACTCTAAGGTTTAAGCCAAATTACTGTAGTATTTCAGCTTACACTAAGATAGGATATTAATCTTATTTTCTTTCCATGTACCTGTAAAACACCAAGCATCCCTTCAAGCTACACTGACTCACTGGTTCCCAGACAGTTCTTCCACTCAACTTAAATCCTCATGCAAGTCATTATGTTTGCTTATTACCACAAAACATCCTACAGCCAAGAGGACACTGAATTAGCTGAGAAGGATTAAAAAAAAAACACAAACAAAAGTTTGACTGCTGTCACGCTCCCATCTAAAGGGAAAATATTGCAAGGTGTGAGAGGAGAAATACATTAAACAACCATGGGATGCAGATTGCAGAACATGAAGCCAGAGGCAGCAGCAGTGCCTATATGGCATCACTGAACACATTAGAAACACACTCCTGTGCTCACTGTCTTTTCTTTCTTCTTTTATTTGGGGGTGGGGGAAGATGGGGGGGATACAGACATGGAGTAATGGGTGCAGAACAATTCTAGTGTTGCCCCTGAATTCTTCCAAACAGTACAGAACAGTTTCCCACCCCTCCCTGTGCTTAGCGTGCTGCTGCCACAGCAGCTCTATTCACTACCAGATTTGGGGGCTAGTGGTCAACAACTACCAGTTTCTCACAGAACCATCTTATCAAACTTCTAACTGAAGTTACTCTCAAGGCAAAATGACTTCATGGCCCACTAAACACAGCTCAAAAACCACTTTAAAATTCAGTTAATGGAAAAAAGTTATCCCATCTGTTACAGGAATCTCTGGTTTTGGTGTATGCAGCAACACTGCGACTCTTGCCTTGGCTCCCACAGGCTGTTACCTTGGTGATTTTTCTCAGTGAGCCTTGCAGGAACGTCTGTACCCTACCTGCAGGGTAGACACGGCACCGTCCAAGCTCCCTTGCAGCTTCCCAATGCCAGCAAGTACACAGGGAGATACAAGCACAACTACAGTGTTAAATTGGGTAAACTGGCCAAGTCACCTGAAAAGATTAAGCATTCTCAAGAGGACGCATTCTCCCCAGCCTCCTTTGGTTATCAAATTTGTATTAGTTGAAGCCACTCCCACAGTACCTGAACATACAGGAGTTTTGTTCTGTACAGAAGAGCCGCTAATAGGCTTGCCATCAGGTGTCACACACCAGCAGTATCCGGTGTAGGTATGGCACTGCACCTGTTTAATAAAACAAAGAGCAGGCATTTCATTTCTCACTCTATCACTCACCACTTTTATTATAATCCAGTATCTTAGTGGAAGTCCCGACCCAGGCGCATCATAAGCACATGCTTCAGAGTGAGGAGGTCACACAGAAGAGTATCTTTGATATCGTTATCTTTTCTTTCTCCCCTCACCTCCCTCCCCCAAAAAAGGTTATTTCTCCTACTCCAACTCCTTTAGCTGCAATTCAGGAGCCAAAGAGGTTATAAGTTGTCAGCTTACAATACTTCAGCTTGGGGATGCAGCAGTTGTGTCTCAGTTCATTCCACCCTCTGTTAAATTCCATTTACTATTTACCATTAAATAGTCGTCCCACTGCATCCCAGTTGGGATGGGGAAAGGCCACCCTGGCCCAGTTCCACAGCTGCTGCTTGAGAACAGCATCTGTGGGTGTTGCAAGAGCATTTTGTTCAGTAAACATGGCTGGAAAAATGCAACACTCACTTGTTATCTTAACAAACCTTCTCCAGATAGATTTAAGCTCTCTCTTGTTACTGTGTCAACCTAAGCAGTAGGAGCAAGATCCAACATTTTTGCTCTTCATGTATTGACAAGGACTTAAGAACATTTGACAAAGGCTCTAATGAGCCAAAAGGTACACAGCATAAGATTCATCTTTCTTGACTTTAAAGCCCTACATCTGAACTGAACATCTAGAGTTGCCCAGTTCTTTCCTTCACCACAGAAGGATACCAGAATGACTAGTTTAGATGTGGACCTCTAATGTGATAATAGATAAATCCCAATCTAGCAGACTGGTCTTATTAACATCTATGCAGATATTAGTTCAGTGGCACTATAGTTTCATCCAGTTTAACAAATCTAACTACAGCCTTTGCCTCAGTTTTCACAGAGTGGTCAGCATTTGGATGAAATTCAGGATGCCTTTGACTTCCCTCAAGACAAGAGTAAATGATCATCATACAGGCATCTATGTAAATACTAACAGGTTCCAAAATCCTTTCTAGCAAACACACTGTCAGTTGTGGCTGAGTGTGCATATCAGTACTACCAGCATCTTGAAATGGTATAGAAATGTCTACATTACTATAAGCTAGAGATGGCTCCTCCAATACACTTCTGAAAAAAAGCTATGAAATGAGGTCACTTCAGAAACTGCCTTTTTATTTTACTTGTAAATTGAATTCTGTCTATTCTCTCTTTACCCAAACAAGTTCATTGAAGCCAATTTCCCATTCCAGTCCTCTCCACACAGAAGAGGAGAGCGATGAGGTGTTTGGGCTATTCCCTTCATTAGGGATCCTTTAGAGCTAAAACAGTCATTCCCCCTTGCTGACAGCTGGCTTTGATTCCCTAAGGTAGCAGAGTTTGTTCAGAGACTTAACAACAGTCTTTTTAAAAGGCTTTGAGTATCACATAAAACATGATCTAAGAGCAATTATAACACAGTACCACGTGTTTATCTTGGGTTTTACTAAGCGCAAATCAATCATTTTGCCTCAAGCAAATTCACTTTTAGCAGCCAAAAATCAACAATAATCTCATGTACCCATGTTACTAGTCACTGTCACGGCTATCTGAACACCTTCATTTTTATTCTCTCAATATATCACAAAATTGATTGTAAAATACTCAAAAGCACTATGAATATAATTAGCAATAATCAAGTTGCAAAATATTTCTTATTGCTTAATCTAATCAATTGCATACTCAAAATGAGTGTGATGGAACTACTTGGGGTTTTGTGTTTAGTGTTTTTCTTTGCTGATCACTCACACATTATTGCATTCCCAACAGCACAAGTACTGCCTTTACACCTGAGCATTAACTGTAAAAATCTTACCCAGAGATGAAGCCAAATTCCAGAATAGGGCCTTGAATTGTAGGGCAAGACCATCCCATGTTACATTACAGAAAAAAATCCAGTGTACCCAACATTTAAAAAAATTCAAGTGTTAGTGACTTGGTAGTCCTTCAGCCAAGCATCCAGAAAACAACAAAATACATGGCAGAGGAGTCAAAAAATGTATTGCCATAAATTAGGATAGATGCATTAACTAAGAGCATGTTATGCAACTCATCTCAATGGAGAGCTATGAGTTACATACACTCATTTATGCAAGCCAAGCATATTACATCCATAAAAGTGAAGTAATTTTGTAAATAACTAAGCTAAGGAATGCTGGTCTTCCTTGGACTGGTATCCCATGACCCTTTCTTCTCCCTGTTGCCATTAAATAAAAAAAAAAAAAAGAAAGAAGTCTCAGATTGACAGCACTTTCAAAACAACCACATGTTCTACTGCAGCACCAAAGGACTTCCTGACTACGGATAATAGCAGCAATTAAATCTCAGCCCTTATCCTAAAGGCCAGACAACTACCCACGAAGAACGGACACTTGAAAAAAACCTCAAAAATCACTGCAGTTGGCTTTCCTGAACATCTTCATGATGAGAGACGCTACCTTTCACCATGATACCTGACCAAGTCTCAGCATATTTAGGTGCCATAAGTGGGCTACAGTCTAGAGTTTGCAGCTTAAAGCCTGGGGGAAAAAAAAAAAAGGTATACTTATCATCAGTTACATAGCACTGGTATGGCACTGAAAAAATGTAAAGGCAATAGCTGATCTAGTACCATTTCTAAACACTGTGTGTAAACACAAATATTATGTTTACTAAGTGTCAACTATTCCAGAGCACCTATAGTAGAGAATCTTGAAAATGCGTGTTTTTACTTCAAATTTTTCCAATGAGTTTCCAATGATCTTAGGTTTGAGTTTTTGTTTCTAAATCCTATTTAAATCTTCTACCTGAATTTCACCCTCATTCTAATCCTACTCCCATAGTAGCAAGATTTCTAAATACTGTTATAATCAGAAGAGTAACTGTGTAAAAGTGACACCTGTTTACTGCACAGATCTAATCTTCAGTTACTGAGTTAGTTTGGGCTCTACCAAAACACATGTTAGAAAAAGTGTGTTTGACTTCTTTTGGCTGTCAGTCTTCTAAAGGTAAGCATTGTGTCAGAGAAAATACACTATCGGTTCTATATACAAAATGAAAAATGAACTTGATTGCTAACTAAGCTGCAGCTACAGAATGCTTATTACTGCTGGAAATGCATGTGACAGTTCGACATTTCAAATTAACATACACCCGTCCAAGAGCTGAACATTTTAAGTTACACAATAGGGAATCGGAAAAATAAAACCTGCAAATCATTTGAGGTCTTCCAACAGATTCCCCATTAACATCTACACTTTCAAGAAAATCAAACTGCAGTTCAAAGCCCTGCAAGCACCCGAATCTGATTGTGCAGGAGGACACTGTTCTTGTTTTTCAGTGGTGAGAGACATACCCTCTCAACTATGCCTCAACTGAAGGATGAAAAGCATGAGGGACAAACGCAACAAAAACTGCTCTGCCACTACTGCCAAAATTAAGACTGTAGCAACAGCTCCTCTCTTCCCCTCTGCCACTACAATGTGTGAAATCAAACAGCACCTAACATACCAGACACTGGCTGCATGAATAAACACCTGCTCTCATCAAGTTCATTTCAATATGAAAACATTAAAAGTGTAATCATTGGCAGATGACTCTGCCTCTTAATTTCCAGAGGGAAAAAGAAGTTGCTGTTCAGGTTTCTTCAGTACCTTACTGGCAATGCCAGAATCAGATTCCCAAACAGCCCAAAGCTTCTCAACAAGCAATAGCATCCCTTTACAGCCATACATCCATCCAAGGAGGATAAAAGGGTTGTTTCCAAAAGATAAACTGGAAATGAGAGAGAAATGGCATGCACACGTATGAGGAAGAGAACAGACGCAAGGCAGTAATTCTGTCATGGTTGAAACCAGTCTCTACGGAGTTATAGAAAGGAGTAGTTTGCTGTAAGAGGCTTGAGAGCACTGTGGACAAGCACTGGGCTGAGCACAGGAACAGAAATGCTCAGGCTAGCCTTTCACTGCTGTTCAGATAGAGAGTTTGGTAACCAACTCCTATCCCACTGCAGATTAGACAAGCGTTTCCTGGCTCCTTCCATAATGGAGGGCAGAGAGGAGAAGAAGAAAAACATTTCTTTTGCATTCAAAGCAATATCTCCACGAGAGAAGAAAAAACATACCCAGTTTTTGAATGGCACTGCTGAGGGTGAGGGCAGGCAGCAGAGCTGCTGTCTGCACTTGCAGCATGAGGCAAGGCTCCAAACCCTGGTTGCACCCAGGTGCTCCTTGTAAACACTGTAAAGACAGCTAAATAAATTGTTCCAAGACAGTAGGTCACCTGGTCTGACCCAGAGAGCAGAAGCCTCAGTGTCACACAGCAATTCTTTAATCAAACCTTTCCTTTGCTTGAGCCATTGAGGCTCATCTAGAAAGTCCTCTGAACCCAAGTTAGTGGCACACAATCGGCACACTGGCCCAATGGCTGTTTATCATAACCCTAAGTGGTGATGCCTCTATTCTGGTTTAAATGTCTTGTTGTACTGCTTAGACTCTGGATCTTGTTATACTTTCTGCTAGATTACGAGTCAGCTGACTATTGTCAGATGCCTGCCTTGCCTTTACAGACAGTTTTAGGGAGCTATGAATCAGTCTGCATCTTAAGTTTGAGCTTCCTTGGGGCTGCAACTCCTTAAATAATTTTTGTCACTTTTTCTGTTCCCTGTTCACATTTAATTCTTCCCAAATGATGTTGTGCAGACAAATATTCCCACCAGGGCTTTATGCAGCTGCCACCTCCCCCAAGTCTATGCACCATTCAAGAAATGCTTGCTCCACAGGAATTTCACTATTCATATAACCAGAGAAAGAAGTGATTTGTGGCAAAAGAATCTTAGCCATGGTCAAGGGCATTCCCAACACACGTTCTGGCACAGATACCATTTCTAGCTCAAGAGAAGGATCTGCAAGAGAGGTGCTCTGCTTCTGACACAGAATGTGACCCTTTAAAGTTAAGAATGACCCTACATTATCACTTTCCCTGAGGACATCTACTCTTGTTTTAACAATCTGTTCCTTTGCTCTCTTGACTGCTACTTCTTTGAAGAAATGCTGTATATAACAGAAGTTACTACCAGGACACTTAGCCATCCATGGGTTACCTTTAGCTCAACATACAAATGCGAAACACAGTGAGAGCTGCAGGAAGAAGGCAAGTGCGTAAGTAGCAGACAAATCTGCAGGGCAGTATTCAGGGAGCTCCAGCTTCAGTCTTTTATAGAAGGGATGTCTTTTAATAAAAAACCAAAAGCCAGAACCATCTACTAATTAAAGCCCAGATTCTTTATGAAGAAAGAGTTTCTTTAATCTAGCAAGACAGACTATGTTCTTTCCTTCTGAGAGGTTAAGTCCTTGAGAGCTTAGTATTGCTAGAGTATGAGCACTGAATAATGGAATAATAGACAGCATCCAGGGAATGTGGGACATGTCTACACAGTGCCCCACAGTACCATGCTGCATTAAGAAATGAGTTTGTAATTCTGCCCAGCATCATGCTACACTAGCCAATGCAGAGGAACAGACTTTAGAAAGGAGTCTGTTTGTGGGACTTAAGAGAAAGCAGTACTTTGTATGTGCATTAGCATAGCACAGAATGAAACTATTGCTATGGATTGTAATACAGATCA